>NW_026692599.1:0-121216 GCF_021218885.2 Marmota monax
TTCTCATCAACTTGCCTTGAAGTTGCACCTTCCTGGGGCAGGATACTCTTTTATTGCAAACTCCCCAACTGATTGTTCTCAGGACCAAGGCCTTTGATGGTTTTATCGTCCCTAAATTCACACCAGGCTCCAATGACTTCAGAGCAGGTAGAGAATGCAGAGAGGGGGGGAGGGATAGGGAAGGGAGCTGCCCGGGATCAAGGCAGGATGCTGAGAGCCATAGCTGAGTCCAAATGATGCATGGCATTTTTGCCAGTATGGAGTGGTTGAGAGGTGACTCCAGCAGGCTATTGGGATGATGACGGTTATGTTGAGCTGTGTATGTTAGACCCCTGCTGTCCGCCTTGCCTGCTGCTTTGGAGTTCTCCCTACTTTGGAGTTCTTGCGGGGATTCCCGGAGAGTTCCCATTGGTTGGGGAAATGCCGGAGGAGGGATTTCCGGTTGGTGTGTGCTTCCTGGGCGAGCCCTGTGGCGTGCGGGAGAGTTCCCAGGGAGCGTATGTGGAGTGTGCTGGTGGAGTTCAGAAATAAAGTTTGTTCCTCCTTCAGTGGCTTGTGATTTGTGCCCAGCCAGACTGTGGCAACAGGAGATTGTGACTTCTAAATCTGCCCCACCAGACTTCCTCTGAAAACTCGCACATGCGGGAGCAGGTTCCATCTTCTCTGGCCTAGAAGGCCCATGTTAAGTGGATCAAGGTGGCCATAACCTCTGGCAGCTCCAGAGCACATCAGCTCCCCCTGGTTGGTCCACACAGCTCCCTGATTCCTTGCCTAGTGGCCTAGTTCAAGGACAGAGTGGCTCTCAAGATGGATGCTGATGAGGTTTCATGGTAGGTTCTGAATTTCCCAGTTCATGCTGGGATCAGCTTGGCCAATGTAGTGGCTCGAGGTCTGCTTTTGGAAGTTCCCAGACTGAGCTTGGGTACCACAAAGTCCACTCACATACTGTCTCCATTCCCCACCCTCTTCCTTCTGGGAATGGACCTTCGGATTACAAGAGGCCCTTAGGAACTGTGCTGAGCAGAGGGGCTTTATCCTGTTGGAAATGGATGGCCTGGACATTTGTTACCAAAACTCTCGTGCTGAGGACCTGCCACCCGAGGCTCTGGTGGAAGAGTGGGCCATTGGGAGGTGTCTAGGCCCATGAGGGTGGGGTGCCCTTGGCCCTCCTGAAGGATCCGTTACACCCATGAAAGACCCCAGAGAGCTGCCTGGCCCCTTGGCCCATGTGTCCTTCCCAGAACCTCCTTGCCTTGGGAGGCCAAAGAGGTTTCCCTACTTCCATTTTTAACTGAAAAAAAAAAAAAACTGTGAAACTCCCCACCCTGAGCTTCGAGGCCGGGATTTTGCCAAGTGGGACACCAGGGCTTCTGACATGCACCTGACTGTTCTACTGAGTGGGAGCTGGCCAAGGTCACTGCCCTTGGAGAGCCCCGTAGAGCACCATGGAGCCTGGGGAACCTGGATTGTGTCCTGTCTCTACGTTTTTGTGTCCTCACTATAAGCACTTGGGGGAATCCTTTCTCATGAGTTGCTCTGAGCCTGTTTATCTGCCGATTCTGAGAATCAGTAAGAATTGAGTGGTCTCAAAACTCAAAACATCAAGTGAGACCTGATACTTCATGATGGCTGTCATTTCCTGACTCCCACCCTCCTACCCAGAGTGCCAAAGATTCCTGACTCACATCTTCTGGGAAGTCCCCCAGTTGTAGAGACCCGTGGTACCTTTTGATGCCTCTCCCTTTGGGCTTGAGTATCGCTGAGTCCTTGAGGTCCCAGCAGGAAACGGTCATCTAAAATCTCTGCCTGGGGTCTGATTCCTAATTTCTTTGAGTAGCGGCCTGTTCTGAAATCCTGGTGACAGTATCCCAAGTCCCAGACTAGATGAAGGGAAGGTGTAAGAAGCACCAATTTGAGAAGTGGGTGCTGCTCTGCTTTTGTGGAATGGTCCTCTTGGAAGAGGAGATAGAAACTTGACTCTGCTTAAAAAATAAAATAAAATGGACTCGACGTCAACCCAGCTGCCTTAGTGCTGATGAGGCCTGGTGTCCTGGTATCTGGTGGCAGAGGAGGGAGGGGGCACCCAGAATGGTGGGCCATGGACCACAGTGCCATTCACTCAAACCTGAATGGCATCAGCACCTCTAACTCTGGGCCAGCCCTCATCCCCGCCCTCATCCCCGCCATCGCCCCAGCCCTGCAGGGCCTGGGGTCTCCAAAAAAAGGGACTGGGTAACTGTTCAGGGAGGTCCTACTGCCTGGACACTTCCTATTCTCGTTGGGTGTCTCCAGAGGAGATGCCTCAATCCTGCTCATTTGCATCCCAAAGTGCCCTTCCCCAGAGGGTATACACAGGGCAGCTTTGAAATTGGGAACTAGGTTTAAAGTCCTAGAAATGCAGAGACTTATAGCGACCTGTTTCTGAAGACCTATTACAGCCCCTAGAAACAGGCTTACATACATTTGTTCGCCTCTGAGCCCCATTTCCACCCCCTGTAAAATGGGGGCACTGGTATATATCTCATGGGCTTGTTCTAAGGGTCAAATGAGCCAGGATGTGTCGGGCTCTGAGAACAGCACCTGGCACGTCCTGTCACAGAAGCTTTCCTCGAGGTCCCGTGGAGTCATCAAAGGTCTCCTGGAGGAAGGATCTATTCAGTGCCAACTGCTGGCTGAAAAGGAAGCAGGGCCGCTGGTCCCCATGCTTCAGGGTCACAGCAAGTGCAGCCTGGATTGTCAGCCTAGGCATTTGGACTCCAGTCTTGGCATTGGTACCGAGTTGAATGTAGTGGTAGCTGATCTGATAGTCACTGGGGACACGATGGCCATCATCTTTGAAGGTGACTCTTCTTGGTCAACAGCAACACTCTCCACAATTTTAATGCAACCCATTTGGATTTCAACTCACTTATTAGCACACAACTAGCTGGTCTATGAAGATGGGTGGGCCAGTACCCTAAGCTCTTCTGATAACTAGAAAACCCAGGGGAGAGTTGATCCCAGGAGCCCTTAGCCAGTCACCAACCATCACAGGAACAGGTGTTGGATTTACTGTGTGGCAGGCACCTCAGCCTGTTGGCGGACATTAGCGTCTCTGAGCCTCAGCTTCTCCGTCTGTAAAGTGGGCACAGAATGGACTTGAGGATCTGGAGTCCTCCTGCCTGAGAGGGCCACGCAGTGGCGGAGGCAGAGCTAGAGTCTGAGCTCCGGTGTCTGGCCGAGGGCGATGCCTCCAGCCACCTTGTCCTAAGCCCTCTGGGGACACGCATCATCCAGCCCTCTACCTCCATCTGTCCTCTGAAAGCCAAGTGCACCGTGAGGCCAGGCAGGATGGGCACCTCCTGCAGAAGTGGCAGTGTGTGATTCCTGCCCCACTCCCTGGACTGGGGCGGTGTCATGGGTAGGGGACTTGAGTATTAACCAGAGAAGAGGGGATTCTAGTTCCCAAATAAACAGGCTCATGAGTGATGAGGGGACCCTCGGCTCCTGCCCCCACCCAGGCAGCTGTCCTGCCAGCCCCACGTGCATGCCCCTCCAGGAGGGGGACAAACACCAGCAGGACCCACTTCAAAAGGCTCACGGGCCTCGAGGAGGGGCAGCTGCTGGTGATGGAACCAGTGTGCTGGGGGCTGGCCAGTGTGGAGGCTGGGGTGGCCTCTGCAGCAGGCGGCCCGAGCCGTCCAAATACATCAGTGTGGAGCCCTCAAAAGCCCAGAGACCGAGAGCAGGAAAAATAAATAATTCGCTTATCTCTGACCAAGTTTCTCCTTTGATCTCACCCCCCCCATCGCTCTTCCCCCACCCATTCCCTGATTTTTCTTTCCTTGCTACCTTCCCTTAAACCTTCTCTTAAAAAGCCCTTCCTCCTCCTCCGTTTGATTTATGTCCCAAACAGCTCTGGAAGCCTGACGTCCCTGATGAATTGTTGGGGTTGTTCTGTTCCAAGATCCTGAACTAGCTGGGCAGAGGGCAGGGCATAGGTTGGATGGCATCCTCTAATGAGGCAAGGACATGGCCCTGCCAAGGGACATGCTGTGTAGACACGTGTGAACATGCATGTAGAGGCATGTTGTTGTGGGCACAACCACGTTCCCAAAGCTTGGGCTGCCCCCTGCTCCTACAAGACTGTGTGTTCAGAACCCACATAGAGATGAGGAGAAAGATCCTCTCTGTCTGCCCCTCCTCACTGGAGGGTGATCCATTAAAAAAAATCACATGCTGACTATGTCCAGAGCTCTGGGAACCCTAGATGGCCATCGTGACTTGGCCACAGCACAATAGCTACTGTCTAGAGTAAGATCATGCCAAGGTCAAAGTCTCTGGGCCAGACTGCCCAGGTTCAAGTTCTAGCTCAGCCATTCACTAGCTATGTGACATTAGGTTAAGAGAAAGGCTTAACCTCTGGGCCCCAGTTTCCCATATGTAAAGTAGGGTAAGAAGGCCTGGGTCATGGGATTAAATGAGCTAACACTGAAAGCACATACTAGACTCCACAGAGTGCCAAGCACTTTTCTCAGCTGTTAGCAGGCAAGACAGCCATTCCTTGTGTTTTTTCTGGCTAACAGAAGTATGTAAGCTAGAAGAAGCCTCAAGAGCCTGAGAGTAAAATCAATTTGTAGGTGCAAAGGTCCTGGGGCTAAATTACTCAAGGAATTAAAATCTACCATTAGTGTGTGGAAACTCAAAATGCAGGAAGCACAATGAGACTAGAGCTGCTGGTAGCAGAGTCTTGGATGCTAATCGGAGTTTGGTCTTTGCCCATGTGGCAATGGGGAGCCCTTGGGGGCTTAATGCGGAGAAGTGGGGTGAGGTACATTTAGAAGACCTGAGTGGCTAGTCCTGGCAATGGGGACTGGAGAAGAGGCTGGGAAGGCAGGAGATGGTTGGAGTAGTCCAGATGGGAGAGCACAGGGGCTTGGGGGAGCACGGCTGCTCCCCTCTCTGCTTAACAGACAGCAGTGGGGGGCTGTGGGAGGAACTCTACCAGAGTTCAGGAGCCTCGTGGAGGAAAAGTCGAGGCAGACTCCCAAGTCTGAGCATCTGGTGCTCGGTACCCCTGGCTGCAAGGAGGGTGGCAGTGCTCTTGGTTGTGCCAGGAAGCACAGGCAATCCTGGAGGGGCCGAGCTTGTCTTGCACGCCTAAGCAGACCGAAGATGGACGGCCAGACAGAGCGATGACCAGGCTCCCTGAGTGGGGACTTGAGGGAGCTGAAACCTGATGTGAGGAGAGATGGACATCTTTAGTGGCTCCCGAACTGTGCTGCTCATCGGGATTCTTAAAGCGTTAATGCTCGACCTCCATCCCAAGGCACTGTGTGAGGTGGGATGTGGGCACCAGGACACCTCAAAATCCCCCAGGTGACTCTCCTGCAAAACTTGGGCACCACTATTTAAAAACTCTCAAGGGTCAGATGGTGGGCCAAAGAGATGAGGACCAATTTTAATCCCCAACACCACCCTGTGAAGGTGGTTCTCATCTGTCCAAGGACAAGTGGTCACGTCTGTACCTGGCCCTCTGACCCAGGACTGCCATCTTACAAACCCTTCAAAGCTTCCCATGGGGCTCCAGGGAAGCAGAACTAGAGTGGCCCTGGGCAGAGGTCCCCAGGGAATGTCATTGCTACCCGCACGGGTGCAGATTTTAAGCTTCTCACTATTGGACTCACATGGGTTGGTGGCGAGACACACTGGATGGGATCCGAGGACAGGGGCTGGCATCAGGCACGGCCTCCTGGGAACGCCTCTCCTCCTCCCTCCAGTTGACTTCTCCTCCCCCTTCAGATCCCACCCCGTTTTTCCTTCCTTTCCATCCCCTGGTGAAGAAAGGACCGCATTGGAGGAGGCCCAGCCCATCTGTTTAAAATTCAGGGAAAGATGCCAAAGGCCTCCCCACTTGGGGCCTTGCTGCCTCTGATAAGGAGGACGGGGTGAATTCTGAAAATTAAACAAATCCTGGTGTCTTTGAAAGGTCACTTGGCTCTGAGGTTGGCCGTCCCACCCCAGACAGGCTGCGGGGACGCCAGCCGGAAGGAGGGAGTGTCAGGAACAGATGAGACCAAAGGAGAGGAGGCCCGAGAGGAGGCCCAGATGTGACTCCCACAGGTGAGAAGCCTGTGAGCTGAGGGAGGGGCCTCTCCTGAAGCTGGCCGTCCCCAGGGTCCTTTGCAGAAACCACAAAGTGCCAGAGTCTGGGGACAGTGTCCCTCCCTGGAAGAACCCACCTTCCGGGGCAAAGCCAGCGCTCTCCTCCCTGCTGACAGCAGATGGGAATGTGTGTCTGGGGCATAGAGTCTTTCCAGGGCTCTGCTGACCCTGCTTGGGGGTGCTCCTCCCCTCGGGAGCTGAGGGACACTAGCAACCAGTCACGTCTAGATGTGTATGCGCCCCGGAATGCACACATCAGTAGGGCCATAGGACGTTTGCCAACAGCTTTGCCCCTGTGTGTGTGTGGCAGGCCATCTGGGCCACTGGGAACCCGATGAGCCCAGGAGGTAAGAGGACCCACCAGGAGTCTGAGGGAAGGATGCCAAGCTTTGAAAACGTGCCCAGGAAACGTGGCCTGGACCACTAAGCCACGTGTGGGCCTCATCTCACTCCTTAAAGCAGCTGAGTTAGTGATGGATGCTCTGGTCAGATGTCGCATGTCAATAGTCAGAGGTGTTGGATCCCGACTGTGACACCCACAGCTGGGGAGCTTCAACTCAACCTTGCCCCAAGCCTCTGTTCCCGATGGCTACCCATTGCTGTTCCCTGTCTCAGCCCTTAGGTCCCCATGAAGGGCCTCTGGAAATGGCCGGTGGAGTCGAGCCCCTCCCCTTCCCCTGGTGTAGAGAAGGGATGGGTTGTCCGATCGGGCGGGGTGCCACCAAGTTCTGCACCACCTGGTTTTCTTGTCGGCATAAAGGCTTCTCATGTGGCCAAGACATGAGATGTGGACTTGGCATCTGAAAATGTACAGTCAAGCCAGGGAGGTGATGTCACCAGGGAGTCGGCCCCTCCTGGCACCATGTAACTTTGGTGTTTGGACTTGATAGAAAGGGGGGCAACCGGCAGCACTGATGCCCGCTGATTCTATCTGGAGGACTCACAGGCCTGAGTTGGCCTGGGTGGGAATCCCTGCTCGGCCACTGTGACCTCAGACAAGTTGCTTCATTTCCCTAAACTCCCATATAAAGGTTCCTGGTGGTAACAGCCACCTCACTGGGTAGCTGTGAGGTATGGAGAAAGCAGATCCAGCAGGTCAACCTGTTAGTCATTCTGTAATGTCCACCTGTGATAATCAACTTGGAGCCTCATTTATTTTGACTTGGCTTTGGAGGATTCCAGTGTGATTGGCTCCTCGTGGGCTTTGTCAGGCTGCCAAGTTCCGGGTTTCTCAGCTGGGATGCAAACATGCCACGTGGGCAGAGTTCCCCTGGGCTGCTCTAGGTCATTCTTAGGGGGGCTTGGGATGCAAGAGGAACTTTCACACTATGCTGCTTACATTTTTCACTGTGCCATGAGTGAAAACGGTCCTTTGACTCTGAACACTTGTCATGAATTGACATAATCTTGTGAGATCTGGGGGTCAGAATGCAGTGGTTATTGGAAAGCGAGGGTGACTATTGCAGATCAAGCCAACGTAGGATGACTCCAGCCCTGGAAATGGGCGCATGGAGCTTCACATGTCTTGTAGATCTTTAGTACCCAGAGGATGCTTTTAAAGTTGTCAATCCTTTGGCATCTGACATTCAAAACTTTACCTGCAGATTAGAGGCTGAGGGGTCATAGGAAGGGGGTGGTAAGCCTGTCCCTTTTAGCTTCCTGGGTCGATTCATGGAGAAATGGAGGAGGCCTTGATCAAATCCCAGGTTTATATCTGAGGCACCATGGAAAAAACAGCTGTGTGAAGTCACAACCTGGTTCCAGATCTTGGCCCTGCTGAAGGACAGAAGGGCTGAACACCTAAGGAACTTTCTGGAAGCAGGTTTATTGGCTGCAGCCCACCGTCCAGAGTGTGGCTCATGCCTGAAACATTCTCTGGACAGAGATTCTGAAATTCTCTGACCTTTATCCCCTGGAGGCAGGGGGGAGGGGCATTCACATAACAAGTTTCTCTGTTCCATTTCCTAGACCAGACACAGGTTTCACAAGTCTTATGTTCTTTTTTTTTTTTTAATCTTTTTGTACAACAAGTTTGCAGACAGTCCTCAATCCATGAGGATGAAATAATCCTATTAATATCATTTCAAAATACCAACTTCTATCCAAATGGGGAAACCCACCCAAGTCACAACTGGAATACTACATTGCTCACCTTCTGAATGATCACGTCTCTACCCAGTCTAGTGTCCACTGCTGAGCATATTGCTGTCCACAATAGCCTCCTGTATGCACCTGGTATCTCTCAGAGCAAGGGGAGGAGATATGCTCCCCTCTGGAGTCGGGGCTGATCCTGGGCTGCCAGGGACTAGAAGGGACTTCTCCTTCAAAGGATAGCCTGACTGTTACAAGAAACAGCCCCCTGGGAGACATCCTGCCTGGGAGACACCCTGCAGCCATCCATCTCCCTGAGACATCCTGCGGCCACCTATCTTCCTGAAACATCCTGCGGTTATCTCACTTTGTGAAGACATCCAGCAACTGCCGATAAGAGAGCTCCCCCATTCCCAGCCCATAAATACCCCTGTGTGAACAATAAAAGTTTGCAGCTTGATCAGAACTCCTGTCTTGCTGTCATCCTTCTGTGTCTCTTGTCCCTTCATTCTTCCCCATCTAGGTTCGCTGCCCACGTTGATGTGTCCTGCCGGTCGGGACACTGGGCCTTACTTGAATCAACTGGGTATGTGCGGGGGAAAAGTGATGTTCTGAGCCTTTAAGAGAACTTGGCAGCTGTGCCTTCTAGAAACCCAGATGCCATGTTGTAAGGAAGACCAGGCCACTCTGAGGAGGGTCCAGGCAGAGACCCTACATCTGAATCACCAGCTAAAAAATGAGCAGGCAAAGGACTCTAGCTGACAACCAACCAGCAGAACCCCGCCCAATGCCAGACACCCCCCAACTTGAGAAACACTTGGTCACTGTTGTCCGTGGTCGCTGTTAGGGGGCGCGTTGTTATGCAGCAATCATTCTGCTCCTCTCGCAGGAGGTAAGCTCCGTCAATTGAGGGTTTCGTCTGAATTGACCCACTGTGTCCCTGATCCTAGCCTGGTCTACCTTTCCCTCGGTAATGGCTCAGAGATGGTGACAACCATTCACACAGGTGTGAGGGCCTCTCCACCAAAGTCACAGCCCCCCTGTGGCTTGGAGACTACCTGTGTTCTTGATTTTTGTCTAGAGTTTTCTATTTCTCAATAATCGGGGGCAGCAACAGTGCTGTAGACCAGGTGACCTGGAACGTCCCCACACCTGACGAGGCTCGGCCCCCTTTCCAAGGGGTCTCCATCTCCCCCAAGCTCTGGCTACTGTTCTTTCAGTTGGGAGGTGCATGCTTATCCCCACCCTGCAGCAGGAACCCTTCAGCTTCTGCTTGGACAAGCAGCTATTCTAGCCACATCTGTCCCCCGTGTGGCTGGGCATCATAGAGGGTGTTTTGTGCTCCCCTTTCCCTACCACCCCCAGCCTCGCACGCCAGCTCTGGCAGTGGGCAAGGAGCAAGATGCCCAGCCTCCTGCAGCAGTGGCCTCCCTTATCTCCCCCGTGTTGGAGCTCTGTTCCAACCCCTCCCCCAGGCTGGGCTGACAGACTCCTAGTTTGCACTTTTCCCAAGCAGTGTCCACTTTGGGAAGGGTGGCGGGGCCCGAGAGCAGCCACTTCCTTTGACAAATACCAGTGCAGACAGCTTGACACTGTTTTAGAAACCCCAGCCCCCACTGAGCCCCAGGGGTTGCTGTGTAGAGCAGGAAGGTGGGGCCATTCTCCAAGGATGGACACCAGAGTGGGCGTGTGCCGGCAGACTCTGCCCAGAGGACAGTGCGTTCCAGATGGAGACCCCTTGGAGATGACAATCACTGGTTCCTCTGAGTCTGAATCTGAACCTCAGCTGGCTCCCTTCCCACCTCCTGGGCTCCTTTGATCCTGTTCCTTTCTTCCCCAGCCTAAGCCCCCACCTCTTTTTCAATACAGTGTTGGGGGAAAAGGAAGTGTGTTCTGCAGGGGATCCCAGAAGCTCTCCTGCTCCTCCCATGCCCTGGGCAAGTCATCTGCCTCTTCCTCTCTAGGTGGAGCATGGACCCTCACTCCCCTAATTGAGCAGCTGAAGAGAAGACAGGGGAAGCCAAGTAGTGTGTAAGCTGCCTCCTACAAGGAGCTCAATCAGCCACAATGGGAGAACATGGAATGGCGTGGGAGGAGTGGCCACGGGAGCCGCTGCCCCTCGGTTGGTTTTGCAGGACCAAGAGCTCTGGAAGAGGATGGTCGCCATGAGTGTCGTGTAGCAGTGTGAACGTCCTGAGGCCATGGGACCATGTTTAACAGGATGGAAGAGTTGAGAACATGGGGTGAGCCCTGCATCAAGGCCTTCCTTGTGGGGGGCTGTCGGGCTTTGCCACCACCCATGGCGCGCAGGTCCACGGGGGCTGAGCCCTTTGCTCCCTGTAGCTGTCCAGCGTGACCATCCATCCCTCCATCCCCGGCTCCTCTTGGAGCCACCTGCAGCCGCGCCCCCTCCCTCCATGCCCCTCACTTCTGTCCTCCCTCATCATCCTCCAACTGCGCAAGATGCAGGAGACGGAACAAAGCAAGTGCCCTGGCGGCAGGGAGGAGACTGACCACAGGAGCTGCCAACCCCTGACTCTGAGAGAGTCCAAGACGATGCTCCTCAAACCCAGACACGCCTGGGAGCCACTGGGCCAGGGCCTGGCCAAACTGGGGAGTCCAACTCAGGAGGCCCAGGTGGGGCCTGGGATCCTGCATGTCTAGCAGCTCCCGGGTGGTGCTGCCGGCTGGGGACCACACTGAGAAGCCACACCTGGGACACCGCCCAGTTCCCCTCTGCCTGGTCCAAAGGAGGACTTTGGAGGACTCTGAGAAGGGCTTATCTAACAGAGGATCCTGTGTGGGAACTTCTGGGGCCTCTCAAGGGAAGATGCTCATGGCGGGTGGGGTCATCGTGGGTTTCACATCCTCATCCATCTTGGAGAAAGATGCATATCTTAATGGAGGTTGAGACTCTTTACAAAAGAAGCCAAAATAACCCGAGTCAGCTTCCTCACATCCAGGGGTAGAGCTCAGAATCTCCTTCTCTCGCTCCCTGCAACTTTAAAAATAGATGGTGGCAACAACTTTCTTCCTATGAGGACAGGTGACTGAGAGTCATCGCCCCCCATCTTCCTGGTAACCCATTGCCCCTGTCTCATGAGTAAACATCACGTCAACCCCAACAGAAGGGCCTCCTGCAAATTCCCTGACCAAGGGACATCACTAAGTACCATGTGGGGTGGTTGTGGTCTGGATCTGGCTTGGTTCCCCAGGGGAACTGTAGGAGGTAGAACAAGGCTAGAGGTCGTGGGCCTTGGGAGAATGCCTTGGGGGACTGTATCTTGTCCCTGCCCCACTCTGCTTGCTGGCTGCCATGAGCTAAGCAGCTCTGCTCCACCCTGCCACTCTGCCAGGATGATCTGCCTCACCACGAACCTGCAGCCATGAGCCAGTGGACTGTGGACAAAAACCTCAAACTGTGAGCCCATTTTTCCTCTAAGCTTTTTCTCAGGTGTTTTGTCATAGCAATGAAAAGCTGACTGACATAGGAGTCCTGGAAGAGACCTTATAACAGCAAAGACAGAACACAGGTGTAAAAAGTGGCGCGTCCAACTGGAAACTGCCGTTAACGGGAACATATTGTGTTTGGGTCTTGGTTTTGGTGACGGTTCCATGAAAGATGTTAACGTTAGGGGTGAGGGCTATTGAGGACTCTGTATTGTCTGTAAATCTAAAACAATTCCCAAATAAAAAGGATACTAAGTAATTGTGGTTGAGAATGACTTGGAACAAGAATTGCACAAGGGGCCTCTCGGAGTATGAGATGACAGGAAGGAATTAGCACTGTTTGAAATTCTACTGTCTCCTGCCAACTCTCTGCCAAAATAAGTCCATATAACAAGCAAAATATGGTGGGCAGCAGAAGGAAGGGGTGTGGCGGTCCACCCAGATACCAGGAGGGAGCATGATCTGTTAAGAACTAACCTTTAAATGATTATCAATCTGCTTATTGTTGCTCTATGCAGGGAATTCTAAACAGTAATAACTGTGGACCTGAGAAATTCAACTTTTAACAGTTGAAAATTGAAACCAACATAAGTCTCGGTCCCAGTGTTGAACGTTGCTATTTTTATCAGAATATTTGTCGTTAGAAGAGGAGGCTCATGACCTCTTGTTGGTCAAGATTCCAAAGCCTCGGCAATGCCAGAGCAAGGCAGGCACCTGCCTTCTAAATTCCACCCCAAGCCCTTGATCTATGCCCTTAAACCTGGTGAAGACCCTGCCCTATTTCCTTAGGTTATTAGACTTGTGGTCAGGAGTGCCTCCTTCCCCTATCTCTCCTGACTTGTAAGTTTTCTCTGATGGCCCTTCTGAAGGGTCAACAAAGGTAGCATGAACAGTCAGCCCTCTGGACCTGCGGGTTTCACATCTGTTGACACAACCAGCCTTAGATCAAAACCATATAGGGGAAAAATGCATACTGAACATTCAGACTTCTTCTTGCAAGTCACAATCAAATTATTAACTTACTTTATGCCTGACAAATTCTACATAATACAAGGGAGGGGGAAATGTGGGATCTATGGAAACACTATCCCATTCCATGTTAGGACTTGGGCCTCCATGTGGGTCCAGAAAGTGCACATCCCTCCACCCCAGAGATCAAGCCACAGCTGCAGAAGCACTATTGCCCTTGTGCAAAGATAAATAAGCACAAAGATGGTCATGCGCAGAAGGGCTTGTGGCAAAGTGGTAGTAACCTGGGTGTCCAGCAAGGTGGGAGTGGCCAAATAGAACTCCTGAGACTGGGCAGGTGAGCATGCTCACCAAGGCTGAAGACACACGACCCCATTTTGAGACATCTATGTAATAACTAATATTCTAATATGTAGAAAATGATCAGTTTTTTCCAAAAAAATCTAGGTGTAAATGTTTGAAAAAAAGATACTGGATAATAGAGGAATAAACCCATGTGGTCATCTCTGGGGAGGGCCAAAGACTTTTCTTTATTCATATTTTAATTGTACAAATAGTGGAGGGAGGCTAGACAATGAACATCATCTTGCTGAATTCACAAATTCTCCTTCCTGGTCCAACACCGAGCGTGTGTGACTCATCCTCCTAGCTTGGCTATGGCCCCAAGTGAGTCAGATCAGGGCCTTTGCTATGCATGGCCCTGAGCCTGACCTGACATGAAATCTTTGTGTCAGTTCCAAGAGAAGTAGCTGTCCCCAACTGCAGAGGGGAAAATGAAGCTCAGCTATTGAAGGTCACACAGACTGCGGCGTGTGGTGATCGGAACCTCGTATTTCAGCTCAAGCACCACAGGACTAAGCATGGAAAACAGTACCTCACTCTCACTGCCTTATGATGCAGGTACTGATTGTTTAGTGCACAGATGAGGAAACCAAGGTGTCTAGAGAAGATCTACAAGATACCCAGCCGGTGTACAGTGACGGTGGGGACTATTATTTCAGGTTACATTTCTGGATGACAAGACCCCAGGTTTTCAGATTCATGCTGAAAATCTCCTCCAGGGAGCTGGCAGGCTTCTCTGCCGTGTGCAAGGGGGTTCCAGGGCCCTTGGCTGCTCTTGGGTGACTGCTAATGAAGACATGTCCATCCAGGAGGGCACTGCCTGGCCATCCCCCATGGTACCTCGGGTGTGTTCTGGAAGAACTTGGCCTGAGACCAGGATGTGGATGCATGGGCTGTGTTGACGGACGGTCCCCAGACAAACAGGTAATGGAGAGGGAGAAGCCCAGCAGAAGGGTGACTTCAGAAAGTCCCAACCTCCGCTGGATCCTGGGGGGAGCTCTGGGATAGGAATGGACCCTGGATTATCTGGTCTCCAGGCAAGGACTTGGACTGCTGTGGTCCCCATCAATTGGTCACTGCCTGGGGGTCAGCCCAGGACAACTCGAGGTTCCATATACGTCTGTCAGCAAAGGAGTCCAGAGCAACCTTCAATATCCCACAGGCAATCTCCCAGAGGGTGCCCCTTCTCCTGGGCACCACTGTCCTACCCTGGGACCGAGAACTCTCCTTATGAATGCAGCCTCCTTCTGTGTGAAATGAGGTGTGTTTGGAATACCATGATTTAAGAAATCAGAAGCTTTCCTTCCAGGAGCCTATGACAAGGAGGTCTTAAGTAAAAATAGAACTGGCAGCTTGCAGCCGCTGGATCCATTGATCCTTAATGTCCATTTGGCCCATCTCCGGAAATCTACCCTAGGAAGACAGGTGTTATCACAGCACATACTCGATGTGGATAAGGGTGTTGATTATAGCGCATTTCATAACATCAGGAAATCCCGTCCTGCTTGTCCCTCCATGAGCAAATCGTTGGGGAATAATGGCCCATTCGAGGTGTGGAATAGCATGCAACTGTGAAAAAGAATGAGGTCACCTGAAAGCATTCAAGACCTGGTAACAAAAAACACTGCAGCATTGATGCTGTGCAAACCAGTTTTTGAAAAGGACAGATCCCGTGTGTGCACGTTGGTACAGTCTGAGGGAGAATGGGGGGCTAACAGGAGGTCATAACCTTCTGTATTTTCTTTAAAGACAGAGCTTCATGGGTCAGCATTGTGACTCAGTGGTAGAGCCCTTGCCCAGCATGGGTGAGGCACTGGGTTCGCTCCCCAGCACCACATAAAAGTAAAGGTATTGTGTCCATCTCCAAATAAATATATTAAAGACCTTCACAGCTATTCCAGGTTATAAAACTAAGATCTTGAAAAGTGGCTGAGCAGAGCACAAGGTGGGGAGGGGCAGCTTCAGCCTGGCCACGCCCTCCTGGACTCCTCTACCCCCTTCTCCCAGGTGGGAGTGGCCGGCTTCAGGGCATCACCCCCTCCACCTTGCTCTGCTCCAGGCCCCGCCCCCAGCTGTTCCAGCAGGTCCTCCTGGGACATCTCATGTTGACACAGCCCATGCTGCCCAGCCCACCAGCGCTCAGCAGGCCTGCTGCCCAGGCCCTGACCCCAGTGGGAAGAGATGGGATAATTACCTTGAAGCACTTGCCCAAGTATGCACAAGTATGCACCCTGGTATGCACAAGTGCTCAGTAAGTACTGTCATGATTCTCAGCCACCAGGTGTAGCTCTCAGCTGTGGGCCCCAGGAAGCTGGTGTGCACACCCCATTCAGGGCTAAAGTCAGGGTTGGGACCTTTGTCTGTACTTCTGGATGTAGTGGTGCACTCCTGTAATCCCAGTGGCCTAGGAGGCTGAGGCAGGAGCATCGCACGTTTGAGGCCAGCCTTGGCAATTTAGCGAGACCCTGTATCAAAATAAAATATAAAAAAGGCTGGGGGTGCAGTTCTGCGGTAGGGCACCCCTGGGTTCAACACCCAGTTGCTGGGGAAAGGGAGCTTGTAGGTGTCCATAAGATTGTGCTTGTCATTCTGTGCTGTCTAGTATGTTAACTCATGTCCCACATCTTCAAGACATTCAATTTTATTTGACAATTTTAAAGGAAGCTAAGCATGAAGGAGGAGTGAAATGTATTTTGAATTCTGTCCTCACCATTCTATCCCCAATTTTTTTTTTTGGTACCAGGGTTTGAGCTCAGGGGCACTGGACCACTGAGCCATGTCCCCAGCCCTATTTTGTATTTTATTTAGAGACAGAGTCTCCCTGAGTTGCTTAGGGCCTTGCCCTTGCTGAGGCTGGCTTTGAACTTGCCATCCTCCTGTCTAAGCTGGTAAATGTTTAACAATGGTTTTCCATGGGACAGTGTACGTTGTGGGGAGGGGGAATTCCTGCTGTATTACTTTGTGTGTGTGTGTATTTTTTTTTTTTTTGCTTGTGTGACCAAAAGACCCTACAAGAACAACTTAGAGGAGGAAAAGTTTATTTGGGGCTCATGGTTTTCAGAGGTGGCAGTCAATAGATGGCCGACTCCATTGCTCTGTGCCTGGGGAAGAGTTTGGCTGAGGAGAACAGCTCAGGACATGACAGTCGAGGTGGGGGGGGGGGGCAGAGAGAGCTCTGCTCAAAAGGGACAAATTATCTACCCCACAGGCAGCCCCAGGGATCTGCCTCCTCCAGCCACACCCACCCTGCCTAGGGTGACTCCAGCTAATCCATGCCACTGGATTCACAGGATGACTAGGTTAAGGCTCTCGGAACCCCATCATTTCACCTCTGAACCTTCTTGCCTTGTCAAACACACGAGCTTCTGGGGGGACACCTCATGTCTGAACCACAACACCTGCTATATAGCGATCGCCAGTTTCCAGGCTACCAATGCTCCTGCTAGGGCCAGTTTCCCGCACGTTGGAGGCAGGTGCCCAACCACGAAGCTGCAATCTTATGCCTTAATGGATGATTTTCACATTCAACCACTGACTCTGGAAATTTCTGAGCAATGATCTGCAGGGAGAAGCTGGTGTGTGCGGGTTCCAGCACCCACAGTTCCTGGTTCTTCTTGTCTCCATTTCTGTACCCGGCAAACCCAGGACAATCGCACTTTCCACAACTCTTGTTGCAAATAACACTGCAAAGAGCTGGGCAGAGAGCACGCACCCCAGCAAGGCGGCCGCATGATCCCAGGGCTGGTGGGGTGGGGGAAGACCAGCCCTTCAGCACACCATAAATCCCCCTTTTGCCCATGGGGAGGAGAGACGAGGTGGGGTTTCCACCCACCAGTCAGGTTGCAGGTGTAGGGCTCCTGGCATATGCCAGCTTTGTATCTGGCCATCCGTCACCTCCAGGAGTGTTTACCTGGTTACATCACATCTGTTGGAAAGTGGGTATCCAAGTAGGCACGCTTTTACATTTTTCTCAAATTAAAAAAATGTATTAATAAAAATCACATACATTAATTGTCCAAAATTGAGGTAAACCTGTGTCTGGAAACCAGGAAACATTGAATACATCTTATGTGTTGTGATTTGAGAGTCTGCTTATAAATTGAGTCAAATTAACGAACGACAGATCGACCACTGTATTCACCCCCACTGTATCTGTTTTTCTCTGCCCTCTGTTCTTCTGTATTTTAAAAATAAAAGCTCACTAGATTATCTTGTGTATGTTGTTGCATGCTCTGCTTTTTTTTGAAGAAAAAAATAATTTAGTTGTAGCAGGAAATTTGTCTCTGGAGCACCTGTGAGATGCTGGGGTCACGTCAATGGGAATCATCCCCAGGAGCCAGGCTGCTGCCCCCCTCCTCGTTCACCACTGACATGGTGCTGCGTGACCTGACGTGAGGGCCCCTGGATCTAGCTGCAGCATGTCCTGGGCTGAGCACCCATTTCTCTGCCATGACCCAGTCCTTCTGAGACCTGCAGCGTCCTGGAAGGGCCCAGAGCCCAACTAGCTCCCTGGCACCACCCAGCGGAGCCCCGCCCAGCAAGGCTCCTTGTCACATCCTGCATCTGTCCCACCAGGCTCCTGCCCTCTCCAAGAGCATCCATAATGGTGCGCTCTGGGGAGGGTCCAGGCAGCAGCTGCCTTTGATCAGCCCAACATCTGGGCTGCCTGGTGATCAAAGATGGGAACACTCTGACAGCCCAGACTTGGCAAGGACCCAGCCTGGCTAAAAGCACTGGTGGGGGAGGGGAGAGAGGGCAGGGGTGAGGGCGGGGAGGAAAGGGATGGAGGGCTGGGGCCCGCTGGGAAGGGCAGCCATCAGGAGCATGGGCTGTGTTTGGGTGACCTTGACTCTATGGGCCTCGATGTCCCTTTCTGTAAAATGGGGATAACTGGGAGCGGTCCCCAGCATATGACCTGGGCTCTTGCTCAAGGGTGTCGAGTGACCAGGGCCCCAGGCAAGGCCCCTGGGGTCCTGGCATCAGCCAAGAGTGCCTCCAGCTTCTCCTACAGCTTGGAATGAATTACATCACTAACAGCAGCAGCAGCAGCAGCAGGTAATATTTTATTTTGCGTTTAAAAGTTCTTATTAGAGAATCACAGACATCTTCAGTGATCACCCACCAGACACACCCAGAGAG
Organism: Marmota monax; assembly: GCF_021218885.2. Lineage (NCBI taxonomy): Eukaryota > Metazoa > Chordata > Mammalia > Rodentia > Sciuridae > Marmota > Marmota monax. The sequence goes on from NW_026692599.1 coordinate 18,136, forward strand.
CAGCACCCTTGATGCAGAAGCAGAACACTCGCAGACCCCTGCCACTCCCCGGGGCTCCCCTGCGGTCACTGCCCTCCACGTTGCTAGGACGCCCATTGCACAGAGCAGAATACCAAGGTGCGGACAGCAGAAGCCACTGGCCCAAGGCTCCTCTTGGGAAGGTGAGGCTTCAAAGCTTCAAGCCCTGGCCACAGCCCAGAGCGCCTGCTGAGACCTGCTCTCAGGGCTGACACAGCCCCAGGGGTGCCATGCTTACAGGGTGGGGCTCCTGGGAGGGGGAGGGGGATGGGGATGGGGGATGGGGCTCCTGGGAGGGTGGCTTTATTTATTTTTTTGGAGGACCAGCCCACTTCCAAATACTAGCTGCAGAAAGCCTCAGGGCTCATGGGAAATAGAGCTACTCAGTGGCCCAGGGGATTCTGCTCAAGCCCCTAGCCCATCTCAGCTCACAGGAATGAGAAGGTGTCCCAGCCCCTGCCCACCCCCTCTCCTCACCCGCCCAATGCTGTCCCCTGAAAGCTTTCTTTGTCCCCATGGGAGGGGGTTGGAGGAGGTGGGATAAGCTGTTGGCACCAGGCAGAAGCCCACTCCCTTTTGTGGAAGTGCCCAGAAGGTCTTGGCCTGAGTCTGAGAGCAGAGCTGGAGGCAAGGTTCATACACAGAAAGCAAATGTAGGAACTGACCCAACGGAGAAGGACAAAGATCAGGGCAGGGGCCAGAGGACCTGGCCACACCATAGGCGTCTGGTGCCTCTTCTGCTGGACCCAAGGAGTCCTTTGAAATGCATCTCAGAAGTGTCTGCCAGGGGCCCCAGGACGGGAGCACTTATCAGTTGGCTCCCACCTCTGTTGGTCAAGGTGGCCTGTGGCCTAGGAGGAGTGATGTCAAGGGCCTCGCCTTGCCCAGGGTATCCACAAACCTTGGGACAGAGTCTTCAGAGAGAGTGTCCACGACACGGTCAGGGTGTTACCTGCAGCAAGCTGGTGGCAGCTGACCTGGAACTGGGGCCAATCTGTGTGTGTGTGTGTGTGTGTGTGTGTGTGTGTGTCCCAGGTGGGGGGAGGGAACACGTGGGGGTAAAAGGCAGGTGTGGGCAGATAGGAAGAGGTGCAGAGAGGGTGTGGAGACACTGGTGCTACCAGGAGGCTCAGCAGAGGCTGTGGGCCAAGGCTGGCTCATTCTCACCATAGTTGACCTGTCTGTCACCCCGGCCATCTTCCCTTCCTCTGTCCTGTGAACACTCCCCTCCACCCTTCACTCCAACATCATCCCAACAACACGGGATGGCAGCCCGTCCTGCTGTGAGACGCCTGTTGGAGATGGAGTTGCATTTCCCAAATACTCACCTGTTGAAGCCCTAAACTCCAGGGCCTCACAACAGGATCCTTGAAGGCATCAGACCACATTAGAGGAGGGGGTTCTGAATTCAATATGGCAGGTGTCTCATCAAAAGGAGAAATGTGGGCACAGACACGTGCACACAAGGAGACCCCCACGTCAAGGTGAAGGCAGAGGTGGGGCACAAGGTCTGTAGCCCAAGTCTGCCAACCAACGGCAGGGACAAGGCATGGAACAGACGTGCCTTGTGGCTCTCAGGAGGAGCCGGCCTTGCCCATGCTGTGATCCCACAGGTCCATCTTCCAGAATGGTGAGGCAATACTTTCAGTGGCATGAGCCGTCCACTGTGGTACACTATTGAAGCATCCCTTGCCAAGGAGGAGACCTAAGGGTACGGCAATTCCATGGCACCAAGGAGATGCTCTCGGTCTTGGCACTTGCCTGGGGCCCGGGTCCTCCTGGGAAATCCCACAGAATGGGAAATTCGCCCTGCCGAGAATGAAGGTCCACAGCCAATTTTGGAAAGAAAATTCCGACCTCTCAAGCATCCTCCAACTCACGTGTGGCTTCAAGAACATTCTGAAGATGATTCTTTGGAGGTAGGGATTTCTGCCAGGGAGTGGAGAGGGCTCAGCTGATGAAGCCAGGCGGATTTGATGCGCAGATGTGCTTCCTTTAATGAACAACCTTAGAGACAAACAAATGATGAGCAGGGAGAGGCGTCTGCAGCCTCTTAGGAGGCGAGGGGAAGGCATGGCAGACACCGATGGCGAGGGCATCACACCACGCTTCCGACTCATCTCATGGGTGCTCAACCCACTATGACTGTCTGCTGGCTCCTGGGGAGGAGGTACACATGTGCAGAATCCAGAACTTTGCAGATCAGAAGTGGGTGATTGGTTTTAACCGGGTCACCTGGGTTTTCAACAGATTTGCACTCTTGGAGCTCCTCCCGGAGTCCCTGTCTCTTACCCCTCCTGGGATAATGTCCTCAGCTCTATGACCTCGTGCGTCCTGTGGCTGCAGCTGTGACTGTCTTTGGAGGTCTGCTCAGAGGATACAGGATGCTTTGCCTGCAAGTCCAGGAGCTGATGGCCCCTCGATGGGGGACAGCATTGAGCTTCTGAGCCCAGCACTGCTTTTGTAGGGAAGCTCAGCCATGGCGGGTCAGCGCCGGAGCCCCCGCTACTTTGCCTTGAATGTTGGGCCCCGCTCTGAGCTATAATTTACACAGCAAGGCTCCCCCACAGGATCAGGCTAAGCCGAGGCTTTGCTGAGATCTCACCCTGGCTGGGCGTCTTCTTCCCTCATCCTCTGTTGGTTTCTCCTGGTGCAGTTCCTTAATCAATCACTCTGGGAGACTCCTCGTGTCAGCTGCTGCTCCTGGGAACCTGACAGGAGGCAGGGGGTTTAATCCCTCAGGAGCAGCCCAAGTCTCTTCTCAAATATCCTGGGCTGTCTTCTCGGGTCCAAACCACACTTGCATGGTCTGAGGAGGGAGGACTGAGATTTGTGGGAGGGGAGCAAGAGGGAAGATGTCTGTCAATCAATCAGGCAACAGAGAAGTTGATGCCATATTGCACCGGGGTTTCTCCACCTTGGAACTAGTGACACTTGGGGGATAACCTGCTCACTGTAGGAGACTCAGCAGAATCCCTGACCTCTGCACACCTGAGTTCAGTAGCATGCCCCCAGTCACGACAACAGAAATTTTCTCTAGACGTGCCCCGTGTTACCTGGCTGAGAACCACTGCATTCAACCGAGGCCTGGGACCCTGCAGGCCCCCGTCTCCAACTGGTTAGCTTGATGCAGCCCGGGTCAGTTCTCCAGGAAGGTCCATGTCAGTTTCCTGCATGAGGCACGGGTAGCAGCTAAGGGGTGTGTGCACCAGGGAGGCGGGGCAGGACATCAGCATCGACGACACATGTGGACCACAGTGATGGGCTCAGCATGGTGCTAGGCAGGCCACAGTGGGAGTGGGACTTATTTTGGCAACGGACTCACCAATGTGCTTGAAAAGACCCAGGGCGAGGTCTGTGTGTAGTCAGCATGATTTACCAACCAAAATGTTTTTCCAAGGACGGACAGATTTTTTCTGAGGATGCAGGACATCAGGGGCTGAAAGCCAGCAGACTTCCAGGCAAGGTGGGGCTGTTGTTCCCATCTAAGAGGAATCCGGCTCACACCAGCTGATAGGCAAGCATCCTGATGCCAAGCGTCACCTCCAGGTGGTGGGTGGCATGCTTTGCCAGGTCACGTCCTGGTATTTCCATGGTGGTGATCTGGCCCGCTGAATGAGCATGCACCTAGGTTCCTCCTAAGGGTATTGGAAAATGTCGGTCAGTGACAGTTGACCTAAGCCTGGGTTGGCTTTCTGTGCCTCAGTCACATGGGGCAAGCACGGAAGCTGCTGCCTCCTCCCTCTGCTGTCTGACGGCTCAAGAGGTGCAGAAACCTGGCCGCCAGCCCTCCCACTTTCCCATCTCCCTACCCCATAATCTCTCTCTCCACATTTCCAATCTCCCCAGGCTCCAGCCCTCTCGGAGTCCACACTGGCCTTCTTCTGCATAAGCACAGGAGATGCAAACACCCTTCTTATAAACGGACTATCTCCTAAACCTTCCTTGCCGGCTCTGCCAAGACACACGCTGTCTCCAACCTTTCCTTCGAGCCTGGTGCCCAGCTGTCTGGGAGAGAACAAGCCACTTGTGAGCCCTGCGGAGCAGCCCTGCCCAGGGTGGTCCACTGGCCTCTCTGCAAGATGACCTCCTCTTCCCTGTGCTTGGCAAGCCCCAACCAGAGCTGGCCAGACTGTCCTGGACTCCCTGTGGCTCCTACCCAGGGAAGCAACCCCACCTCCCTCTCTGCTCAGGGTTCTGAGTCTTCTTGGAAGCATTCAGTGATGATATTTCAAACCCTTATTCTACATCTTTTCCCCCCCCAAAAAAAAAACAGCCCATAAAAAAAATCTTAGAGCCAGAGGAAATGCATATTGGTTGGGGACTGCCCAGGTATGGGCAAGCTGACATGGAGTGATCTCTCTCTCTCTCTCTCTCTCTCTCTCTCTCTCTCATGCTTGTAGAGACTCGTGGCAACTTGATTTTCTGTTCCCAACTTCTAGGGAAGATTATTATTATTTTTAAACTGTGTCACTTAGTGACCTCTGGATCCTGGGAATATACATTTAGCCCCCTCCTCTTGTCCCCATAAGATTCTGTAAAGGCCACTCCCTTTCCAGTGGGATGTGGGGAGGAGGAGTTGGCCATATCCATTCTCTCATGCCCAGGCTAGCAGAGAGGTTGGACCCAAGCAGCTCTGACCCAGGCCTTGGGATGTCCAGAACCACTGGCTCTTTCTTTGCCTATTTGAGAAGGGACGGGAGCAAGGGGCTTCTTCAGCTTCACAGGAAGGCTGCAAAGTGCAGGATAGCTCAGGAAGCAGCGGGGACTGCCCTCTCCAGGCATCAGCAGTGTGACCAGGACAAACCCAGCCAAGCATCACACCCAGGAAAAAGCCCCAGCCCTCTCTGCAGAGGTGGCAGGCACCTTGGAATGGGCTCCTCAGAACCAGGTCTGGAGATGATGGAGGAGGGGAAGTGTTTGCTTGGGAGGAGAGCCCAGGGAGCACTGGGAGGGAGGCAGCGAGTTCCTGAGGCCCAGTCCTCTGCAGGAAGTCATTTTTAGGTCTCCTTAGGTTCAGGTGTGACTGGTGCATGGGTGACATGGCACCGTGGGCTGTGGATCCTGAAGGCACAATCCCCAGTGACTCCCATTAGCACCACCCAGGTCAAGGTGCAGCCAGCCGAGTGCATTGTATTTTGAGGCTGATAAATTTTAAAAAAAAATAAATAAAGGAGAGAGTTTCCCCTGCTACTCTCCAGTGGGCCGCGCGTCAGGGAAGGCTCGTCCACCGGGGTCCGAGGGAAACAGGGCGCCATCCGACAGAACAGAGGCTGAGTGAATGAGCGCACAGGGCTAGACACCCCTTTTGGCACCCCAGAACCCACCTCCTGGGTCAGGGAACCAAGGGCCACATTGCACATGTGATGTGGAGGATTTTTTTTTTAAAAAGAGGGGTGTCATGGTTTGGATATGAGGTGTCCCCTGAGGTCTCTCATGTTAGACTCTGTATGGGTGTCATGGTTTGGATATGAGGTGTCCCCTGAGGTCTTTCATGTGAGACTCTGCAGGGGTGTCATGGTTTGAATATGAGGTGTCCCCCGAGGTCTCACGTGTGAGACTCTGTTAGAACATTCAGAGGTGAAATGATTGGACTTTAAGAGCTGAAGCCTAACCAGTGGATTAATCCTCTGATATGGATTAACTGGGTGGTGGCTGGAGGCAGGCAGGGTGTGGCTGGAGGAGGTGGGTCACTGGAGGAGTGCCTTTGGGGTTTGTAGTTTGTCCCTGGTGAGTGCGTCCTGGTTGCCGGGTCCTGAGCCGCTTCCCTCCTCCATGCCCGTCCGCCATGATGATCTGCCTCACCTTGGCCCAGAGGGGTGGAGTTGGCCAACCGTGGACTGGACCTCGGAAACCAGGAGCCAACCTTCTCCGAGTCGTTCTTGTCAGGTCTTTTGGTCACAGCCATAAAAAGCAGACTGAAATGGTCCATTAGGGCTCCCGTAGAAAGCCACAAGCTGGGTGGCTTGTGAACCACCCTGTATTGCTCACGGTTCTGGAGTGGGAAGTCCAAGACCAAGGTGCCAGTAGATCTGGGCCAGGTGAGGGCTGCTTCCTGGTTCACAGATGGTGTCTTCTGGCTGTCCCCATGTGGGGGAGTGAGGGAGGGATCTTTCTGGAGGGCCTTCCTGACCAATCACCTTCCACAGGCCCCTCCTCACACCATCACTGGGGGGCAGGGTTTCAACCAGGGCAGGGAGCCCTCCCCCTTCCCGGGCCACCAGATTTGCAGCCTTGGATTCCCCAGTGCATTTATATCATTCTAGATCGGATCCCACTAAGGAAACACAGTCCCTAAATTCACACTAAAGGGTTAGTGGCTGATAGAAGGATCTTCTTTGTCTAAGTGAAATTTTGTCCCTTTGCGTTGAGAGATTGAACAACCAGTTTGATGTTAAAAATTTCCCATAACTACAGGGGTTGTGGGGAAAGCCGGTGTGGGAGTCAGGAAGCAGCCCTGGCTCTCGGCCCAACTCTACCATCAACATTCTGTGGCCTTCTCAATGCCACTGCTTCTCCGGGGCCTCCCTGAATCAATCCCTCATTTCGTCGATGGGAATTTATGGTTGTCCTCCCAGTGAGCATGTGCTCCCCTGCAGGGCCTCTCCTTGGCCGAAGGATGGCTGTCTTCAAGTTTATATGGCCTCCTTCTCTGAAGGTCCTCATCTCCTCTTCTTCCAAAGAAGCCAGTCCTACTGGGTTAGGGCCCACCCTGATGACCCCTCTTTAAAGACATCCCAAGGTACTTGGGGTAAGAACATGAACACATGAATTTTGAGGGGACACTTACAAATCAGCCCATAGCCCATGATACTGGTCTAAACACTTACAAAGTAATAAAAAAAAAAAAAGTAAGTCGACCTGAGGAGGAAAATCTTAAGGAAATGATAATATGGTGGTATGGCAAAATGAGGAAAGTGGTGATCAGTCTGTTTATTCTATGGCTGTGTAAAAAACTACCCTCCAAATGTGGTAGCTTCAAACAGTTATTTTAATTTGCTCATGATTTTCTGGGACAACAGTTTAAGGAGGACTCAGCTGGGTGGTTTCTCTTTGATCCACCAGGGGTCTACTAGGACAGCAGGATCCACTTCCAAGAAGGCTTCTTCACGCACCTACCTGGGGCCTGGGTGCTCCTTGGCCTTCTTTATTCTCCACGTGGCGCCTTCTTCTCAAGGACCTCTCCAAGAAGCTTGGTCTTCCTCACAGCCTGTGCCATCAGATGGGTAGGATTTCTTACAAGGCAGCTGACTTGAAGCAAGTTTTCAGGGGACCCGGATGCAAAGGTTCAAGATCTCTTATGATCAAGACTCGGCTGTCCCCACATGTCACTTCTCCATGTTCTACTGGTCAAGTTAATCAAGATTCAAGACGGGGAGCTGTCGGTGCTCTGTGAAGTTTCTTCTAGAGGATGTTCTTTGGCATCTCTGTGCTGTGAGTCCCACCACCATTTAAATTCAGTCTTTGTGCCTTGATATCTTTGGTGTTGTGCCAATGTTTAGGTGGCCTGGCCCTCGTGGGTGGATTCTAAGGGCTCCTGGCCAGGCTCTGAGGAGGGCTGTCCCCCGCTGACAGGCATCTTCTGAACCCTTGGTGAATGGAGGGAGCCTGGCGTCACCTCCAGGTAAATGCCCCCCTTCCTGCCCTCGCCATGACTCCTGAGGGATTCTCACAAGTAAAAGCTTTCCTGCCCCCCACTCAGCGCACATTTAGATTTCTGGGCTGTTCAGGCAGAAAAATGGCCCTGGAATCAGGCAAGCAGAAACCGTTAGCTGGCAGGAGAGCAGGGTGGAGGTGAGGGCCCAGGAGTTTCAGTGTGGGGAGGCCCGGGTGGGAGGCCCACATGGGAGGCCCAGGTGGGAGGACCAGTCATGTCTCCGTGGAGCCTTGGAGGCCTCTGGGAAGCTCTTTCCAGCCCCCCCAGCCCCAGGCAGCCCACCCTGCACCTGATAGGCACCCCCTTGGAAACAACAACATTAAGAAAGAAAGCAATAGAGTCAGGAGATCTGAGTTCCAGCCCCGACTCCACCAACGTGGCTCCCGAGTGCTCTGGGTAATAGGGACAGGGATGATCAGTGTGAGGCAGGTCTCTTACTACGACGATGCCTAAGTGCTTCGTAAGTGTGACTTCACCTCATCCTCATGGGACATCTGGGGGGTGGGCAGGCCACTCTTAGCTTGGGATTGTAAAATGGAGAAAAGTTTCATAGGGGTGTGTGTATGCGTGTGTGTGTGTGTGTGTGTGTAGAGGGAGGGAGAGACACGGCGTTTGGAAGGAGCCTGCTGCCCTCTGGCTGACTATGGGCAGAAGAGCTCCATCCATCGCTCTTTCTTGGGGGACAGCTGAGTCTGGCACACCAGGGAGGAGGAGCACCAGGGGCCAGGTGTTCTCAGGAGACAGTGCACCAAGCCAGAAGGATGGACGTGGCAGGGGGTGAGTTTATCCAGCTTCAGGATGACCGTGCGGCTGAGGGTGAGCTGCTAACCCCCTGCACCTTGCCTCTCGTTAGCAGAAGGGTGCCCGTTTTCAGGACCTTGCAGCAGCATCTGCTGGGGAGTCTGGGAATGTGTCGCTTTGGATTTGGGGACAGGGTGTGCATGGGACGTAGCACCAGGGCCTACCCTGTGCATGTCCAGGGCTAAAAGCATCTCAAACCTGGGACCAGCTGCAGGGGAGAGCTGAGGGCAGAGCGCCTGGGGAGGGGGCAGAGCGCCTGGGGAGGGGGCAGTACCAGGACACCCCCCCCGGAACCTTTCAAAGCACACCAGGTGCCCTCACCCCGCTGCCCAGGCACCTGCTCCTCTCGGTCCTGCGTTCGGGGCAGAGCACGGCAGATGAATCGAGGGGGGAGCAGCCATGGGGTCCAGGTGGGCCTGGGGTCAGCCTCCCCTCTGCCATGTGGCAGTGTGAGACCTTGGGTGTGGCACTGTCCCCTCAGAGCCCCCATTTCTTCCCCACTACAATGAGGGGCCCCAAGAAGTGCCTATGATCCCACAAGCTGGGGCGAGAATGTGGCTTCTAACCCCAACATGCGAGCTTCACCCCCAGCTCACACGAGTCCCATGAAAAATTCATTGATGGATTTTAAGAGGATCCTGCAGGAGAGGTGGCAGGCCAGAGCAGTCGAGAGCCAACCCAGTGATCTGGAAAATGATCAGGAAGATGCCCAAGCGTGGGGGAGGGACTTGCCAGCTGGCCCTGGATGGGGAGGGAGTGAGGAAGGGCTGGAGTCCCCGAACACCTGCAGAGCCCCTGCAATGCATCAGGCCACGGGACATGCCACCATCCCAGGTGGGGACGTTCTGAACCGCATACGTACTTCTCCTGGTGGGAGAATGTGTTCTCCAATTCCAACTTCTCCAGATTTCACTTGACCCTCTTCTGCACAGACCACGTCCCTCCTGTCCCCAAGGACAGGCTTAGAGAAAGGCCTGGCCAGTGATTTAGCAACACGTTGGTCCTTAACCATGGCCGGTCCTGCCATCTGATAGTATTGACCATCCAGAAGCAGCTCTTGCCCCCTTCAATAGGAAGCATCCCTGAGACCTGCTGTGCCCGTTGATTGACATCCCGTCACTCTGGCAGCCACTGACCCTGCTGGAAAGTGGACTCAAGCCTGGAAGCCTTTCCTGAGATGTCCCTGCCCCCCTGGATCCCAAGGATGCCACCAAACGTCCACTTTAGGGACTTGAGCTGCGGCTCACCAGCGGGCTTCAGGTTCTGGAGGGCAGGCATGGCCACGATTGCTCGTCTGCCAAATGGGCAGAACTGGCCATTCCACTTCCTCAGAGGGCAAGGGGTCAAAATGAGCCACCACGACAACTCCTTGTCCCCGCAGCAGCTCTCCCTGGGCGTACCCCAACTTCTGACACCCCCAAAACATGAGGAGGGTGGTGAGAGACAGCTCACCTTTGAATCATCCCAGTGGGGAAACTGAGGCCCACAAAAGTTGGGTTAAAAATAGTGTCTATACCACAGTGTTTTACTCCAGAGGGAAAATAAAGCATTTAGGTTTATCAACTTTGAAGACACAAATAAGAACAAAAAAAATCTATGAGAAATCGCCTTTGATTTTACCATTAGGTCTAAGCCTGGGATACGCCTTCAACTGACTGCCAGGGGGTAAAACGTAGGTTTTTTCTTAGGATGACTGTCCTCGGAGTGTGTCCACCGCGCTTTCCTAACGTTCTCTTTCCAAACCCCTGTGTTCCCAGACATGGTGTAATGGCCTTGGATGAGTCCGTGATCCTGGCTCTTGTTGGACATTCCTGCTGTTTCTCTTTTCTGACTTGAGCCAATGAGAGGAAGCAAATCCACTGCTTTCCTAGGAATCCCCTTCTCCTGGGTGGCAGGGGCGGGGGATGACGTCCTTCCTGCCACACCTCCCTCCACAAGGCCCAGGGTTACCACTTCTGTTGGAACCACTCTCGGGTCCAGCAGCATTTTGCCACACGGGGTCCCCGGTGCTCTTCCAGCAGAAGCCACCCCTTGCCTGGGTGGAGCGAGACCAGAAGCCCAGGAGGGCTCTGATGGGCCTCCCAGCCCTGCCACTGACTGTCCCCACGACCTGGGGCTGGTGATTCCACCTCTGTGCCCCTCGGCCTTTCCGTCTGAGCACTGGGGAGTGTCCAGCTCAGCATGGGGCCTGGCACAGGGTGGACACACTGGGACGCGCTCCACGATGTCATCAGTCTTGCTCGTCCTTCCTTCCTGAAAAATGGGGTTTGAAGAGGTGGCCACTCACGAGGTCATAGGGGGTCGGATGAGATGGCAGCTATAAAGTGCCCATCCAGCACCCTCAGTCGGTGGCATTTTAAGCCATATTTTCATTATGGCAAGGTGACACTCTATGAAGGCCTCCACTCCACAGGAGTTAAACGAGGCTCTTTAGGCCCAGAAGTTGATCTCCCACACACCCTTGGCCAACCTCAGCTCATTTCCCAATGTCCCCAGCACTGTAGGTCGTGAGCTGGGCTGCTGTGGTCACACGTCCCACAGCAGCTATTCTCAGAGACCACATAAGGTGCCATAGCAGAGAAAGGGTGCCCTCGCACCTGGGCAGCAAATGGACCCAGGTCCTTGCACTCCCTTTCGGAGGACCAAGTACCAGCCCTGCAGCAGGCCTAGCCCCTGCTCTCATCCCGTTGGAGAAACTCATCCAAGTTGCACTGAGTTTTGCAGCTGTCAGAGCCCAGGTCTGCAGGAGTTTCAGTGGGGTGACAACTTGCCCAGCCTGTCAATCATGGTGGCCGGACTTCCTTATTATTGTTGGAGCTCATCAAACCAGGTCCAGCCGGAGCTCATCCGCAGAGCTCTTACCTACTATGCTAAAGGCAAATTAACAAAAGCGCTTAATAAGGACTGGCTGGGTCCCCACATGTGCAGGTGTAGACACACAGAAAAGAGCGTGTGTAGTAGGTAACGTGCAGGTAGGAGGTGGAAGGTACAGCACACACATGTGAACTAGATCCCTTCTCCAAGCCTGTGATGCAGGTGCCGTTTTGCCCACTTCACAGACAGCAGGCCAAGCCCAGAGACACCAGGGGCTGGTGCCAGTGTCCCTGCTCTTCGTCGAGAGGCTGCGACGTGGTAAAGGGCCGAGCATGGTGCCTGGCACGTACCCAGTGCTCAGTACCTGGGGACTGTCGTCATGGGGGCTCTTCAGAGCCCCTGAACAGGCAGCCCAGGGCTCCTCCACCTCTCCCATCCTCTGGGGGTGGGTGGCTGGAGCTGGGTTATCTCACTGTGGCCTTTCAACCTCTCGGAGAGCTGGGGTCAGGGCCGGGGCAGCAGGCCTGCTGAGCGCTGGTGGGCTGGGCAGCATGGGCCATGTCAACATGAGATGTCCCAGGAGGACCTGCTGGGACAGCCGGGGGCGGGGCCTGGAGCAGAGCGAGGTGGAGGGGGTGATGCCCTGAAGCTGGCCACTCCCACCTGGGAGAAGTAGGTGGAGGAGTCAGGGAGGGGTTGGTTGGGCTGAAGCTGCCCCTCCCCACCTTGTGCTCTGCTCAGCCGCTTTTCAAGATCTTAGTTTTATAACCTGGAATAGCTGTGAAGGTCTTTAATATATTTATTTGGAGATGGACACAATACCTTTACTTTTATGTGGTGCTGGGGATCGAACCCAGTGCCTCACGCATGCTGGGCAAGGGCTCTACCACTGAGCCACAATGCTGACCCGTGAAGCTCTGTCTTTAAAGAAAATACAGAAGGTTATGACCCTCCGTTAGCCCCCACTTCTCCCCCAGACTGTACCAACGTGCACACACAGGATCTATCCTATTCAAAACTTTTTTTTTTTTTTTTTTTTTTTGCACGGCATCAACGCTGCAGTGTTTTTTGTTACCAAGTCTTGAATGCTTTTAGGTGACCTCGTTCTTTTTAACAGTTGCATGCTATTCCACACCTTGAATGGGCTATTGTCCCCAATGATTTGCTCATGGAGGGACAAGCAGGACGTGCTTTCCTGATGTTATGAAATGCACTACAATCAACACCCTTGTCCACATTGAGTACGTGCTGCGATAACACCTGTCTTCCTAGGGTAGAGTTCCGGAGGTGGGCCAAAGGGACATTAAGGATCAATGGATCCAGTGGTTGAAAGCTGCCAGTTCTATTTTTACTTAAAACCTCCTTGTCATAGGCTCCTGGAAGGAAAGCTTCTGATTTTTAAAATCATGGTATTCCAAACTCACCTCATTTCACACAGCAGGAGGCTGGGATTCATAAGGAGTACTACCTACTCCCAGGGTAGGACAATGGTGCCCAGGAGAAGGGGCACCCTCTGGGAGGTTGCCTGTGGGATATTGAAGGTTGCTCTGGACTCCTTTGCTGACAGACGTATATGGAACCTCGAGTTGTCCTGGGCTGACCCCCAGGCAGTGACCAATTGATGGGGACCACAGCAGTCCAAGTCCTTGCCTGGAGACCAGATAATCCAGGGGCCCATTCCTATCCCAGAGCTCCCCCCAGGATCCAGCCAAGGCTGGGACTTTCTGAAGTCACCCCTCTGCTGGGCTTCTCCCTCTCCATTACCTGTTTGTTCTGGGGACGGTCCATCAACACAGCCCATGTATCCACATCCTGGTCTCAGGCCAAGTTCTTCCAGAACACACCCGAGGTACCATGGAGGATGGCCAGGCAGTGCCCTCCTGGATGGACGTGTCTTCATTAGCAGTCACCCAAGAGCAGCCAAGGGCCCTGGAACCCACTCGCATGCTGCAGAGAAGCCTGCCAGCTTCCTGCAGGAGATTTTCAGCATGGATCTGAAAGCTTGGGGTCTTGTCATCCAGAAATGTAACCTGAAATAATAGTCCCCACCGTCACTGTACACCGGCTGGGTATCTTGTAGATCTTCTCTAGACACCTTGGTTTCCTCGTCTGTGCACTAAACAATCAGTACCTGCATCGTAAGGCAGTGAGAGTGAGGTACTGCTTTCCATGCTTAGTCCTGTGGTGCTTGAGCTGAAATATGAGGTTCTGATCACCACACGCTGCTGTCCGTGTGACCTTCAACAGCTGAGCTTCATTTTCCCCTCTGCAGCTGGGGACAGCTACTTCTCTTGGGACTGACACAAAGATTTAGTGTCAGGTCAGGCTCACGGCCATGCATAGCAAAGGCCCTGATCTGACTCACTTGGGGCCATAGCCAAGCTAGGAGGATGAGTCAGACACGCTCGGTGCTGGACCAGGAGAGAGAATTTGTGAATTCAGCAAGATGATGTTCATCGTCTAGCCTCCCTCCACTATTTGTACAATTAAAATATGAATAAAGAAAAGTCTTTGGCCCTCCCCAGAGATGACCACTATGGGTGTATTCCTCTATTATCCAGTATGTTTGTTTCAAACATTTACATCTGGATGTTTTGGAAAAAAAAAAACGATCATTTTCTACATATTAGAATATTAGTTATTACATAGATGTCTCAGAATAGGGTCGTGTGTCTTCAGCCTTGGTGAGCATGCTCACCTGCCCAGTCTCAGGAGTTCTATTTGGCCACTCCCACCTTGCTGGACACCCAGGTTACTACCACTTTGCCACAAGCCCTTCTGTGCATGACCATCTTTGTGCTTATTTATCTTTGCACACGGGCAATAGTGCTTCTGCAGCTGTGGCTTGATCTCTGGGGTGGAGGGATGTGCACTTCCTGGACCCGCATGGAGGCCCAAGTCCTACATGGAATGGGATAGTGTTTCCATAGATCCCACATTTCCCCTCCCTTGTATTATGTAGAATTTGTCAGGCATTAAAGTAAGTTATTAATTTGATTGTGACTTGCAAGAAGAAGTCTGTATGTTCGTATGTATTTTTCCCCCTATATGGTTTTGATCTGGGGCTGGTTGTGTCAACAGATGTGCAACCCACAGGTCCAGAGGGCTGACTGTTCATGCTATCCCTGTCGACCCTTCAGAAGGGCCAGCAGAGAAAACTTACAAGTCAGGACACAGAGGTTATTAGACTTGCAGTCAGGAGTGCCTCCTTCCCCTAAGGAAATAGGGCAGGGTCTTCACCAGGTTTAAGGGCAGAGATGGAGGGCTTGCGGTGAAATTCAGAAGGCAGGTGCCTGCCCTGCTCTGGCATTGCAGCTATGAGGACTTGTAATCTTGAGGAGTCATTAGTCTCAACAAGCAGGTCATGAGCCTCCTCTTCTAGGAACAAATATTCTGATTAAAGCAGCAACGTTCAACACTGGGACCGAGACTTAGGTTGGTTTCAATTTTCAACAGTTAAAAGTTGAATTTTCAGGTCCACAGTTATTACTGTTTAGAATTCCCTGCATAGAGCAACAATATGTCACGACCCCTTGCCCACAAGGAAGACACAACTCAGGAATCTTCTTTCAGCAGTTTATTCAGGCCCTTGATATTTCTTCTTCTCTCTCTCGGATGCCCCTCCCAGCCTTAATAAAGCATCTCAAGCCCCAATGTGAAGCTGCCACGCGGAGCTTTCTCATAGGGTGGTGAAAAACCATGCGCCAACTCTCCCAAATAAGGAGTTGTTTGTCACAGACCACAGCGGAGCCAGCGCCATCTTGTAATGGTGACCATAGTCTGCAGAAACGGCAGAAGCGGCTCACCACAGTTCCCCCTTTCTGTTTTCTTAAAACAATACAGGCGAGAGTAGAGGTCCTATCCCACTGTGCAGAAGTGGCTGCATAGTATGGCTCAGTCCTAAGGAGGGCCCTTCCCCAGATCTGAGGCCATATCAGCCGACGCCTTTTTTCGTGGGGTGGGGCGTGGACGCGTCTAACCCGCATGCAATAGGACATGCTCTCCTTGAGGTCCACGTCTAGGATCACTCAAGTGCAGTGCCTTGCCTCGCATCCTGTATCGTGATGATGGTGGATGAAGGGGGATAGCTGAGGCTGAACTGTGGCTGTTTATAATGACAAACAAGTTGACAGCACCCTGAAAGAAAGGCACAGACTTTAAGGCGATAGAAAAGCACTAGTGTGGAAACCCATCTGCGTGCAATGGCAACAAGGCCTGCAGAGTGCATGGGCCTTCCATAACTGGGAAAGCAGGAAGAGGAGGGCATGCCAATCCCAGTGCAATGTCAAAGATAACTTGGGGTGCAATGGCCAAAACCCAGGAAATTACTGTTTAACATGTGCAAGCCAGATTTGTGGAGAAATGCCATTTTCTAAGGCCGCAAGAGCCTGTACGATCATAGCCTTCTCTTGCGCATGGCGAGTTTTAAGGCGACAGAGAAGCCACAAACAAAGTACAACACCGAAGCAACACATAGCACCAAAAATGCCCACTCCCACCCATTCCTTAAAAAAGGAAAAGGCAGAGGATAGCCAACTGGTGAACTGACCCAAAGTCACTGGTTCGACACGGGTGCTATTCAAAACAGCAATCTGAGTTAGTTGAGACTGGATCAAGTTTTCTGCTTCCATGGACCAGGTTCCGGATAGATACTCTCCGATGATGCGGGAGGCATTTCTGGAATCATTAAATCTGACAGAGGTTATGCATAAATGTGCACGTTGGTCAACACAACCCAAAAGCACCAAGTCAGCCAATTCTTCTACCTGAGCTTGGAGTAAATCTGTTCTTTGGTTGGCAGCTAAAATCCCTGACAAAATATGTTGATTAATTGTATTTTGGGATTCAAGTATGGTGGAAGTTTGTTGAACAACTTGATTAATGGTGGCAGCAGTTTGTACTTGGCTGGCCATGGCCACTCCAGCCATAACCGCTGCAGCAGCAGACACTGCCACAGCTGTCACTATAGCTGCTGTAATTCCAAAATCCCTGCGGACTCTAAGTAGCTCAACAATGGGGAATTTATCTGGGTCTGCAGTGACTGGGATTGGGACAAAAGTTGGAATTTTCATAACCACTGCTACAGTCCAAGAACCATTCCAACACTCAGATAAGAGACAGGTAACATTAGAACAATCCAGCATCCCCGACGAGGTGTCATTAGCCAAAAGGAACAAGAACAGGGATTGGACACAGACCATTGCAGGGGGCAATGTGGCATTATATAGCAGAGAGTTGAACGAAACAGATGTAAGTCTATTACCTCGTTCACTCTCCCTAACAGTGCCAGAAACATTAGCCAGCCAGCTTTTGGCTCCCAGCAATTGAGCCAATGCAGAAATATCGGCTGAAGCCCCCTTCTCATTGGAAATCAGCCATTGAAACCAGGACCAACCTACTCCTGTAGAGGAGTTGGCACTGTTGTTAAAGTTATAAACATGCCTCTTAAGAGAGGGGGAAAGGGAGAAACCTTTAGCAACTTGATGTTTCTCCCAAGAATGATCCTGACAAGGTGTAAATGTTGGGGGGAAACCAAGATTAGGGGTACAGTAAGGGGAGGCCTTGAAATGAGTGGCATTGTAAGTACTATTAGAAGAAGGAGGCACTGGGATTAGTACCTTGGAGATAATAGCCAAGGTAGTTATGTTTAAAGCAGAGCTATTTGCGGGGGTCCCTGAGCCTGATTGCTTCCCTGAAACTACTTGGCTCAGTACAGCACTGATAATGCTCCCTGAGACCTGACTGGACCGCAATGGGTCCTCCCAGTTAGTCAAATTTTTGGTCTTAAGGCTGATGCAATTAGCGTTTCCAAGGCTGAAACAAAAAACTCCTGTGAGATTAACTTGAGATTGATTAAAAATGCTCTCCATGTCCCCTCTAGGAGAGGCACAGGGAGCAGACATCTCACATGAGGTAGAGAAAAGAGTGGGGAGGACACTAGAATTACCATGAACCGGCATCGGCATTGGCCAAGCCCGTGCCACTGCCCACCATTGCATTGGTGTCATCTGTGCCATCGGCACCAGCACCAGAACCAGAGCACGTAGCAGAGTGAAGATCCTCATCACGGGATTGCTGTGGTATCTCTTGTTGTTGGTCGGTTGATATCAAGACTCTTCTTGTCAGGCGTTCAGGGACCCACAACGGTTCCGTGCAATCCTGGGGAAAAACACATACAGATCCTCGCGCCCATGTTAGCACGGGGTCGGGGCCGTTCCATTGGCCAGTAAGAACATCCTTCCACTTAACACAGCCAATCACCTAGGGCTGAGGGGACACATGTCTATCGGCCACAGAGTGACCATGAATATCCAAATTCAAAAAATTAATGGTAAAGAGAGCTAAGGACAGGCATTCTTTAGGAGTGTGTTCAGCTCCTATCCCCCCTTTTTGTTTTTGTAAAGTTTCCTTTATGGTGCGATGAGCACGCTCAACAATGCCTTGTCCTTGAGGATTGTAAGGCAGACCATGAGTAAGTTGCACTCCCATGGTAGAACAAAAGGATGTAAATTGTCTGACAGTATAAGCAGGTCCATTATCAGTCTTAAGGGATGCAGGAGCACCCCATGCTGCCCATGCTTCTAGGCAATGAGTAATAACATTACGTGCCTTTTCTCCCAATAAAGCAGAAGCATGAATAACTCCAGAGCACGTATCAACAGAAACGTGCACATACTTGAGGTTACCAAAGTCAGGTATGTGTGTCACATCCATTTGCCAGACAACCAATGGCTTCAATCCCTGTGGGTTCACTCCATAATTAGGGCGATGAAGAAATGTGACACAATGGGGACATTGTAATACTATCTGACGAGCATCCACTCTTGAAATGGAAAAACGCCTGCACAGCATTAAAGCATTAACATGGAAATTCTGGTGAAATAATTTAGCCCCCTCTAAGGAGGAAGCCAAGCATATCAACTGACCTCTAGTGGCTGAGTCCGCACAGGCATTACCCTGTGATAACGGACCAGGAAGAGAGGTGTGAGCCCGGATGTGCATTGGATAAAAAGGAGCAGTGCGGCTACAGATAAGCTGTTGAAGCTGATTAAAGTAAGCAGATACATTATGGGCATTACTAATAGCTCCCACGGCCTCCAGGACTTTTAGTGCTTGTACCACATAGATGGAGTCCGAAATAAGATTAAAAGGAAAAGAACACTGTTTAAAAACCTCAATAACAATTTGCAGTTCCACCCATTGTGGATTTCCAGGAGCAAATTGATGCTGAACAGGGGGAGAATCATTAATTACATAAGCTCCCATTCCAGACTTGGAACCATCAGTGAAAATATTAACAGCCCCCGGAATTGGGTTGGGTGAAGTTACCTTAGGGAAAATGATGGGATGTTCTTTAACAAAATGGAGTAATGGATGGGAAGGGTAATGATTATCAATATCCCCTTGAAACGAGCAACATAGAATAGCCCAGTTGTCTAGAGTAGCACACAAAACATTAAGTTGAGCTTTAGTATAGGGTATAATAAGAGAAGAAGGTGATTGTCCGAAAAATTGAATGCTTTGTTGAATCCCTTTAAGTGCTAACGCTGCAACAGCATCAGGATAGTATTCTAAGGATTTTCCTGGGGATACATGTGGGTGGATCCATAGTAAAGGCCCATCTTGCCACAGTACTCCAATAGGCTGCCGCATAGTGGCAAGCACACATAACTGGAAAGGTTTATCACTCTGGAGCCTGCATAGAGTAGCATGTTGTATAGCTTCTTCTACTGTTATAAGGGCCGCTCTAGCCTCTTTGGTGAGGCTACGAGGAGAAGCAAGATCTGGATCACCCTTAAGGGTAGCATACAAAGGCTGGAGCACACCATTAGGAATATGTAAATATCCCCTTATCCAATTAATATCTCCAAGCAGTTTTTGTAAATCATTTAGAGTTTGGAGATCCTGAGTTCTTATGGTGATTTTTTGTGGTTTTAATTTGTCATACCCAATTATCGCTCCCAAATACTCAATAGAATTCCCCGTTTGAACCTTTTCAGGTGCGATATGTAGCCCATATTGAGCTAACAGCTTTACTAATTCTTTATAGGCCTCATTAACTGTCAGCTCTAACTTAGCGGCCAATAACACATCATCCATATAATGAATGATCTTGATGGAGGAATACTTATGTCTGAGAGGTGCGAGTGCCTTCCCCACATACATCTGGCACATCGTGGGACTATTAGCCATTCCCTGCGGCAACACTACCCACTCAAACCTTTGATCTGGTTCCTCGTGGTTACACGAGGGAAGGGTGAAGGCAAAACGCTGTGAGTCTTTAGGATGCAAAGGAATAGAAAAGAAACAGTCTTTAATGTCAATAGCAATAATATGCCAGCCCTGAGGAACAGAGGAGAGCAGAGGCAGCCCTCTTTGAATGGGCCCCATAAGTTGCATTTGAGCATTAACTGCTCGTAGATCATGCAGTAGGCGCCACTTTCCTGATTTTTTCTTAATAACAAATATGGGAGTATTCCATGGAGAAGTAGAAGGTTGGATGTGACCCAAGTCAAGTTGTTCTTTGACTAGACCATGGGCTGCTGCCAATTTAACCGAGGGAAGAGGCCACTGAGGCACCCAAACAGGCTCCTTGGTGAGCCATGTTATGGGTATTTGAGCCCCAGTGGCCCCTAGGAAAAACCCAGACCAAATCTATTAAGCTTTTGATGACCTTGCACAGGATGCCTACGCCCCTGTAGGTGTTTTCCTAGTCCTAGACCTGGCCTATACCCCATATTTTGCATAATTTGCTGAGACACTGGGGAATAGTCATTACTAAGAGTGAACCCCATTATCTTTCATCAGATCACGGCCCCATAAAGAGATAGGTAAATCAAGTACATAAGGCTGAAAGGTGCCATTGTGTCCTTCCGGGTCCTTCCAAGATAGATGTCTACAGCTGATGTGAGGGGCTTGGGCATATCCAAGTCCTCTCAGGGATTGATCAGAAGTCTGCACTGGCCATCCCTTAGACCAGTCCTTAAGGGCTATGATACTACGGTCTGCTCCTGTATCCAGCAATCCCACAATAGATTTACCTTCTATGCTTAATTCCAAAGTGGGGCGATTGCTCATATCTAGTGACAAATAGGCACAATTCCCTCCGGTGGTACCAATCTCAATTCCCGTCCGTGACCTTGAGTCAGCAGGGAAGTGATTATGTAAGCTAGGCAAAATTAGTAATTGAGCAATCCGATCCCCTGGGGAGATAGACACAATGCCCCTTGGAGCCTCCACCATAACCTTTACTGCCCCTACAGTATCAGGGCTAATGACTCCGGGAAAGACATGAAGACCTTGTAAGATAGAGGATGCACGTCCAATTAGCAAACCTACAGTGCCAGGTGGTAAAGGCCCTTTGAACTCAGTTTCCACCAATTGGACTCCCATCTTAGGTGTTAATACGAGTCTGGAGGTGGAACAGAGGTCCAATCCCACGGCACCTGTAGTGGCTCTCCGCGTCTCATGGGATGGCGTAGAGATGGTCATGTCTCGGGTTCGGGTGTGACATTCTCCACTGCCCCATATATTTGTGGGCCCTGGGGTCGGGGGCCCCTTTGGCCATTTTTTGGCCCAGCTGAAATAGGCTGTCCATGGATGTCCCTCACTGATCTACACTCTTTTGCCCAATGCTTCCCCTTTTTACATTTTGGACACAGACCCGGTTGACGAAGGCCATTGGAAGGGCCACCGTGAGGAGGTCCAGTAAAATTGTCTTTTTTGGGACATTCACGTCTGAAATGACCGGGTTGACCACAATGGAAGCATGTTCCGGCACCAGGACTGCCCCCTTTTGCAATCCAAAGGACAGCAGCTGCAAGACCTGCGTTAGTTAAAGGTCCTCCAATCTCTCTACACACTTTCATCCATGCTTCTATGCCCTTATTTTTATAAGGAGTGATTGCCGCTTTACATTCCTTGGTGCATTGCTCAAAGACCAATTGCTTGATAAGGGGCATGGCTCTATCAGGATCCCCAAAAATCTTTCCAGCGGCATCCACAATCCTTGCTACAAAATCTGAAAAGGGTTCTGTAGGGCCTTGTAGAATCTTGGCCAAATTACCAGACACCTCTCCTCTATTTGGAAGCGACTTCCATGCCCAAATGCAAATGTTGTTAATTTGATCATATGCCTCAAGAGGAAATCCTGTCTGTTGATTTGCAAATCTACCCTGCCCCAAAAGCATATCCTTGTCCCAATGGGGGTGTCCCGCCGCATGGTTTTGGGCGGCCTGCTCTATTGCGCCCTCTAGCACAAATGCTCTCCAGTCCAAATATTTACCTGGGGAAACACAAGCCCGAACAAGGCTAGCCCAATCAGAGGGAGTCATGCAGTATCTAGACAGACTCTCCACCTGAGTTAGTGTGAAGGCGGCATACACCCCATAAGTGTGCACAGACTCCGCCAGGGTCTTCACAATTTTAAAATCTAAGGGTTCATGGAATCTTCCCCTATTGTCATCCTGAAAAACTGGATAAGCAAGACCCATCTCAGCATTAACAGCCCTCCATGTTTGGGCATGGAAAGCTCTCCCTGAAACACCCCCACCATACTGCGGTGGATCCGGGGGATCGCTTTTCTTGAGCCCCTGTTTATTTCTGTTCCCTTCTCCTATAGCTAAACTCTCTAGCTGACGAGACAGCCTCCCGAGCTCTTCCTCCTCATCCTCCTCTTCCTCTGACCCACTTTCACATGGGGGTGTGCGCAGCGTACTGAGATCTGGATACAATTGTCTCCTCCCCTGTTTCATGCTCCGCACGCTCCCATCCTTCTGAGATACCTCACTTCTTGCCGGAGACAATCGTCTCCTCCCCTGTTTCACGTTCCGCACACTCCCATCCTCCTGAGGCACCTCACTTCCTGCCGTCTCTGATTTCTCCTCATGTAATTGCTCTAGAACTTCCTGTCCTTTAGTAAGTGCTTCCTGACATCTGCCATCTGTAAGGCAACTACGGACCATTTTCCAAAGGGGTATCACCCCACCCTCTAATATGCCCTGCTCAGAAGCAAAGTCAAGATCTTTGCCTAATTTATCCCAACTAGGTACAGTAAGGCTGCCCGAAAATGCAAACCACGGTGCAGCGATATCTATCTTCTGTAAAAATCTCTGTAAAGTACTATGTTTCACTTCCAGGCCCTTGGAACATAACAGGCCATATAGGGCCAGGAGAAGCGGACTTGAATATGCGGCACCCATGACACAACAACAAAAGAAGCACAAAAAACAAAAGCGAAATGACACAACAAAAGAAACACAGAAAACAAAAGCGAAAGTACACAGTGCAGCTGCAATAAAATGTAATGCTCTCTCTTTCTTTACAGAGGAGCTGCCCCGCTTTGGTTGCGGATCCCACTTACCTGGGACTAACCCCGCTTTGATCGCGGATCCCACTTATTGGGACTAACCCCGCTTTGGTTGCGGATCCCACTTACCTGGGACTAACCGGTGCACCACCCCTGACTGCTGAAAGTTCTGGTTCCCGGGTTTCGGCACCACTTGTCGCGACCCCTTGCCCGCAAGGAAGACGCAACTCAGGAATCTTCTTTCAGCAGTTTATTTAGGCCCTTGATATTTCTTCTTCTCTCTCTCGGATGCCCCTCCCAGCCTTAATAAAGCATCTCAAGCCCCAATGCGAAGCTGCCACGCGGAGCTTTCTCATAGGGTGGTGAAAAACCATGCGCCAATTCTCCCAAATAAGGAGTTGTTTGTCACAGACCACAGCGGAGCCAGCGCCATCTTGTAATGGCAACCATAGTCTGCAGAAATGGCAGAAGCGGCTCACCACAACAATAGGCAGATTGATAATCATTTAATAGTTCTTTACAGATCATGCCCCCTCCTGGTATCTGGGTGGACCGCCACACCCCTTCCTTCTGCTCCCCACCATATTTTGCTCATTATATGGACTTATTTTGGAGGAGAGTTGGCAGGAGACAGTAGAATTTCAAACAGTGCTAATTCCTTCCTGTCATCTCATACTCCAAGAGGCCTCTTGTGCAATTCTTGTTCCAAGTCATATTCTCCACCACAATTACTTAGTATCCTTTTTATTTGGGAATTATTTTAGATTTACAGATAATACAGAGTCCTCAATAGCCTTCACCCCTAACGTTAACATCTTTCACGGAACCGTCACCAAAACCAAGACCAACCACGGTACATTTCTGTTAATGGCAGTCTTCAGTTGGACACACCACTTTTTACACCTGTGTTCTGTCTTTTCTGTAAGGTCTCTTCCAGGACTCCTGTGTCAGTCAGCTTTTCATTGCTTTGACAAAACACCTGAGAAAAAGCTTAGAGGAAAAATGTTTGGGCTCACAGTTTGAGGTTTTTTGTCCACAGTCCACTAGAGTTCCCCTGGGGAAAAAAAAACCATAACATATTGGGGGACAATCCAGATCCAGACCACAACCACGCCACATGGTACTTAGTCATGTCCCTTGGTCAGGGATTTTGCAGGAGGCCCTTTTGTTGGGGTTGATGTGATGTTTACTCATGAGACAGGGGCAATGGGTTACCGGGAAGATGGGGGGCGATGACTCTCAGTCACCTGTCCTCACAGGAAGAAAGTGGTTGCCACCACCCATTTTTGAGGATTCAGGGAGCAAGAGAAGGGGAGACTGAGCTCTAACTCTAGATGTGGGGAAGCCGACTCGGGTTATTTGGGCTTCTTTTGTAAAGAGTCTCAACCTCCATTAAGATATGCATCTTTCTCCAAGATGGATGATGAGCTGAAACACACGATGACCCCACCCGCCATGAGCATCTTCCCTCGAGAGGCCCAAGAAGTTCCCACTCAGGATTCTCTGTTAGATAAGCCCTTCTCAGAGTCCTCCAAAGTCCTCCTTTGGACCAGGCAGAGGGGAACTGGGCGGTGTCCCAGGTGTGGCCTCTCAGTGTGGTCCCCAGCCGGCAGCACCACCCGGGAGTTGCTAGAAGTGCAGGATCCCAGGCCCCACCTGGGCTTCCAGAGTTGGACTCCCCAGTTTGGCCAGGCCCTGGCCCAGTGGCTCCCAGGCGTGTCTGGGTTTGAGGAGCATCGTCTTGGACTCTCTCAGAGTCAGAGGTTGGCAGCTCCTGCGGTCAGTCTCCTCCCTGCCGCCAGGGCACTTGCTTTGTTCCGTCTCGTGCATCTTGCGCAGTTGGAGGATGACGAGGGAGGACACAAGTGAGAGGCGTGGAGGGAGGGGGCGCGGCAGCAGGTGGCTCTGAGAGGAGTGTGTGGGCTGGGAGAAGTGGGCGAGGAGGGGCAGTGTCAGCACAGCTGTCAGAGGAGCAGGCTCTGCTGGCCTGGAAGATGGATGAGAGCAGGGATGGAGGGATGGAAGGACGCGCTGGACAGCTGCAGGGAGCAAAGGGCTCATCCCACATGGACCTGCGCACCGTGGGTGGCGGCAAAGCCCGACAGCCCCCACAAGGAGGTCCTTGATGCAGGGCTCACCCCATGTTCTCAACTCTTCCATCCTGTTAAACATGGTCCCGTGGCCTCAGGATGTTCACACTGGTGCAGGACCCTCATGGCGGCCATCATCCTCCAGAGCTCTTAGTCCTGCAAAACGGAGGGGCAGTGGCTCCTGTGGCCCCTCTTCCCACGTCATTCCACGTTCTCCCATCACGGCTGATGGAGCTCCTCGCAGGAGGCAGCTTACACACTACTTGGCTTCCCCTGTTGTCTCTTCAGCTGCTGAAGTAGGGGAGTGACAGTCCGTGCTCCACCTAGAGAGGAGGTGGCAGATGACTTGCCCCGGGCGGGGGAGGAGCATGCTCCATGGGGAGAGCAGGAGAGCTTCTGGGGTCCCCTGCAGAACACTCTTCCTTTCCTCCCAACACTGTATTGAAAAAGAGGTGGGGGCTTAGGCTGGGGAAGAAAGGAATAGGACCATAGGGGCCCAGGAGGTGGGAAGGGAGCTGCTGAGGTTCAGATTCAGACTCAGAGGAACCAATGATTGTCATCTCCAAGGGTCCCCAGCATGCACCTGGGTACCCACCATAACAAGATGGTAGAATGTTCTTTGAGTGAACAAACTTGGACTATTTTGTTCCTAGTTTATTGTTCCCAAGAACTGGGGAATCCATAAAAGGAAGCTTTGAAATAAAAATTTGGCTTTAATTTAGGAAAAAAAAAGAATCATCCACTGCAAATAAAGACATTCTTGTTGAACACCCAGGACCGAGAATCACTGTACACTAAGTAGATGGCAGGGTTACCTGTGCCTTGACTGACATTTTGGAGGTAGGGTCCAAGTTGCTGAGGCTGGCCTTGAATCGCTGTCCTCCAGCCTCAGCCTCCTGAGTAGCTGAGCGCATTTATAAACCAAACCTCTAAGAGCACTTCTCTCCAACACTTGTCACTTTGTGCTCCAATTAACTAAACAAGTGTGCCCCGATTCCTGCAGGGACCCCGAGTTAGAATTAAAACAAAACCCAGTCTTGGCAGGAAACAATCCTCCCACAATGTACTTATTCAATTTGGAGGCCAAATGAAGGAGCCGAGGAGTGTGGTGAACAGGCTTCAAGAAGGTCCCCGGTGGCACTCATGTCCTGGTAAATACTTTCCTTGTTGAGTACGAGTAGGACCTGGGATTTACTTCTCACCAACAGCACATGGCCAAGAGATTGGGTACGACTACATTACAGACGACAATGATGTGCATTTGCCAGCAGATTCACCCCCTTGATGGCTTTGATGAAGCTGGTCATGTTGGCGACATTCATGTGTCAAGGACTCAAGGGCAGCCTCCACCCAGCAGTCAGCGGGGAATTGAATGTTTCCAGTTTAATATCTGTGAGAGACAATCCTGCCAGTCACCTCAGGAGCCTGGAGCAGTTATGCACAGATTTTTTTTTTTTTTTTTTTAAAGAGGGTACTGGGAATTGAACTCAGGGGCACTCGACCACTGAACCACATCCCCAGCCCTATTTCGTATTTTATTTAGAGAAAGGGTCTCACTGAGTTGCTTAGGGCCTCACTTTTGCTGAGGCTGGCTTTGAACTTATGATGCTTCTGCCTCAGCCTCCCAAGCTGCTAGATTGCAGGCGTTCACCACCGCGCCTAGCATAGTGGAATCTTCTGATGAACCCCCAGCTGGCACCTTGAGTCCAGCCTCCCGAGACCCTGTTCCAGAGGCTTTGGCTAACCAACGCTCATGGCCTGACCTGCAGGAAAACGTGGGCTGTTGTGAACAGAGCGTGGTGATCCATTGAGGAGAATTAGCAAGACAGACAGCAAGATACTTACCTTTACTTTACAGAGGAGGAAAGTGAAGTTCAGAGAGGTGTGCTAGCCTTCCTGAGCAGTACCCCAGGCCACGGAGGCGTGACCTCACCACGGCCATCAGGCCTGGAATGCACTGTCCTCTGGGCAGAGTCCGCCTGCACATGCCCTATCAGGTTTCCACCCTTGGAGAATGGCCTCAACTTCCTGCTCTACCCAGCACCCCCCCGGGCATGGTGGGGGCTGGGGTTTGTAAAACAGTGTCCAGCTGTCAGCACTGGCATTTGTCAAAGGAAGTGGCTGCTCTGGGGCCCCGCCACCCTTCCGAAAGTGGACACTGCTTGGGAAAAGTGTGAACTAAGAGCCTGTCAGCCCAGCCTGGGGGAGGGGTTGGAACAGAGCTCCAACACGGGGAGATAAGGGAGGCCACTGCTGCAGGAGGCTGGGCATCTTGCTCCTCGCCCACGGCCAGAGCTGGCGAGCGAGGATGGGGGTTATAGGGAAGGGGGAGCACAAAACACCCTCCATGGTGCCCAGCCACACAGGGGACAGGTGTGGCTAGAATAGCTGCTCATCCAAGCAGAAGCTGAAGGGTTCCTGCTGCAGGTGGGGATAAGCATGCACCTCCCAAGAACAGTAGCCAGAGCTTGGGGGAGATGGAGACCCCTTCGAAAGGGGGCCGACCCTGGTCAGGTGTGGGGACGTTCCAGGTCACCTGGTCTACAGCACTGTTGCCACCCCCGATTATTCAGGAATAGATAAATCCAGACAAAATTCAAGAACACAGGTAGTCTCCAAGCCATAGGGGGGCTGTGACTTTGGTGGAGAGGCCCTCACACCTGTGTGAATGGCTGTCACTATATCTGAGGCATTACTGAGGGCCAGGTAGACCAGGCTAGGCTCAGGGACATGGTGGCGTCAATTCAGACAAAACCCTCATGTGACAGAGCTTACCACCTGCGAGAGGAGCAGAATTATTGCTGCATAACAATGCACCCCAGAACAGCGGCCGCAGACAACAGTGACCATATGTTTTTCATGGGGTGGGGATCTGGCGTTGGGCGGCGTTCTGCTGGAGGGTTGTTCTGTCCCAGGAGATTGTTAGCTAGAGTCCTTTGCCTGCTTATTTTTTTAGCTGGTGATTCAGACGCAGGGTCTCTGCATGGACCCTGCTCAGAGTAACTGAGGCTTCCTTACAACATGATGTCTGGGTTTTTAGAAGGCAGAGCTGCCAAGTTCTCTTAAGGGCTCAGAACATCCCCCCCCCCCCCACATACCCTGTTGATTCAAGCAAGGCCCAGGATCAATCCAGACTCAAGAGGGGGAGCATATCTCCTCCCCTTGCTCGGAGAGAGAGAAGGTGCATACAGGAGGCTATTGTGGACAGCAATATGCTCAGCAGTGGACACTAGCCTGGGTAGACAGATGATCGTTCAGAAGGTGCACAATGTAGTATTGCAGTTGTAGCATGGGTGGGTTTCCCCATTTGGATAGAAGTTGGTATTTTGAAATGACATTTATAGGATTATTTCATCCTCATGGATTGAGGACTGTCTGCAAACTTGATGTACAAAAAGATTTTTTTTTAAAACCAAGAAAACATAAGACTTGCAAAACCCGTGTCTGGTCTAGGAAATGGAACAGAGAAACTTGTTATGTAAATCTCCCCCCCCCCCGCCTCCAAGGTATAAAGGTCAGAGAATTTCCAGAATCTCTCTCCAGAGAATGTTTCACGCATGAGCCACACTCTGGACGGGTGGGCTGCAGCCAATAAACCTGCTTCCAGAAAGTTCCTCAGGTGTTCAGCCTCTTCTGTCCTTCAGCAGGGCCACGATGTGGAACCAGGTTGTGACTTCATGCAGCTGCTTTTTCCATGGTGCCTCAGATATAAACCTGGGATTTGATCAAGGCCTCCTCCATTTCTCCATGAATCGACCCAGGAAGCTAAAAGGGACAGGCTTACCACCCCATTCCTATGACCCCTCAGCCTCTAATCTGCAGGTAAAATTTTGAATGTGTCAGATGCCAAAGGATTGACAACTTTAAAAGCATCCTCTGGGTACTAAAGATCTACAAGACACGAGAAGCTCCACGCGCACATTTCTAGGGCTGGAGTCATCCTATGTTGGCTTGATCGGCAATAGTCATCCTCACTTTCCAATAAACACTGCATTCTAACCCCCCAGATCTCACAAGCTTATGTCAATTCTTGACAAGTGTTCAGAGTCAAAGGACCATTTTTACTCATGGCACAGTGAAACATGTAAGCAGCATAGTGCGAAAGTTCCTATTGCATCCCAAGGCCCCCCCAAGAGTGACCTTGAGCAACCCAGGGGAACCCTGCCCATGAGGCAGGTTTGCATCCCAGCTGAGAAACCTGGTGCTTGGCAGCCTGACAAAGCCCACGAGGAGCCAATCACACTGGAAACCTCCAAAGCCAAGTCAAAATACATGAGCCTCCAACTTGATTATCACAGGTGGACATTACAGAATGACTAACAGGTTGACCTGCTAGATCTGCTTTCTCCATACCTCACAGCTACCCAGTGAGGTGGCTCTTACCACCAGGCCCCTTTACATGGGAGTTTAGGGAAATGGAGTAACTTGTCTGAGGTCACAGTGGCCGAGCAGGGATTCCCACCCAGGCCAACTCGGCCCATGAGTCCTCCAGATAGAATCAGCGGGCATCAGTGTTGCCGGTTTCCCCTTTCTATCAAGTACAAAGACCAAAGTTAGATGATGCCAGGAGGGGCCGACTCCCTGGCGACATCACCTCCCTGGCTTGACTGTACATTTTCAGACGCCAAGTCCACATCTCACATCTCTGCCACATGAGAAGCCTTTATGCCGTCAAGAAAAACCAGGAGGCGCAGAACTTGGTGGCATCCTGCCCTATCAGACAATGCACCCCTTCTGTACACCCGGGTAAGGCGAGGGGCTCGACTCCACCAGCCATTTCCAGAGGCCCTTCATGGGGACGTAAGTGTGAGACGGGGAGCAGCAACAGGTAGCCATCGGGAGCAGAGGCTTGGGGCAAGGTTGACTCTAACCTCCCCAGCTGTGGGTGGCACAGCCGGGATCCAACACCTCAGACTATGGACATGAGACATCTGACCAGAGCGTCCATCACTAACTCAGCCGCTTTAAGTAGTGAGACGAGGTCCACATGTGGCTTAGTGGTTCAGGCCACATTTCCTGGGCACATTTTCAAACCTTGGCATCCTTCTCTCAGACTCCTGGTGGGTCCTCTTACCTCCTGGGCTCACCGGATCCCCAGTGGCCCAGATGGCCTGCCACACACACACTGGGGCAAAGCCGTTGGCAAACGTTCCATGGCCCTACTGCTGTGTGCATTCCGGGACGTGTACACATCTAGACGTGACTGGTTGCTTGTGTCCCTCAGCTCCCGAGGGAAGAGCAGCCCCAAGCAGGGTCAGCAGAGCCCTGGACGGACTCTACGCCCCAGACACACATTCCCATCTGCTGTCAGCAGGGAGGAGAGTGCTGGCTTTGCCCCTGAAAGTGGGTTGTTCCAGAGAGGGACACTGTCCCCAGACTCTGGCACCTTGTGGGTTCTGCAAAGGAGCTTGGGGACTGCCAGCTTCAGGAGAGGTCCTTCCCTCGGCTCACAGGCCTCTCACCTGTGGGAGTCACATCTGGGTCTCCTCTCGGGCCTCCTCTCCTTTGGTCTCATCTGTTCCTGACACTCCCTCCTTCCGGCTGGCATCCCCGCAGTCTGTCTGGGGTGGGACGGCCGACCTCAGAGCCAAGTGAACTTTCAAAGACACCAGGATTTGTTTAATTTTCAGAATTCACCCCATCCTCCCAGATGGGCTGGGCCTCCTCCAATGGGGTCCTTTCTTCACCAGGGGATGGAAAGGAAGGAAAAACAGGGTGGGATCTGAAGGGGGCGGAGAAGTCACCTGGAGGGAGGGGGAGAGGCACCAATGTGCCCATCACTAACTCAGCTGCTTTAGGGATTGGCCCAGAATCATGGATTGGCCCAAGCCCTTTGCCATCTGAAGTTACTAAATCCCAATGGCCCGTGAAAGGGGACTCCCATCACCATCTCCCAGGAGAGGAAGAATGAGGCTCAGGGCGAGATGTTCAGGAGGAGTTCTGCAGGAGACAGTTGTAGGCCAGAGTTCACATCCTCGACTGTGCAGATCAGTCAGCTGGACCCTGACAGAGGTCGCTCTTGCCGTCCCCTGCATGATTCCGGATGCTCCATGGGGGCAGACCCCAGTGATCACATGTCCCATAACTGCTTCCTTTTCCAAAAGTCTAGACACCCTCCAAGTTCCCCTAGAAACCTCAGGGGCACTTCGAGGCTGGTGCAAACTGGACAGAGAGGAAACCACACTCTGAGTAACTACAGGACAGTGGCGGCCCCCACTACCCGAGCCAGGGAGGGAGAGGGGCTTCTCCCACAGGAAGCCACACCAGGGAGTACCGGGAGCTAACCTGTCTCTGCTCTCGACAGAGGTTGCTGAGGGGAGTCGGAGCTTGGCCCTTGGGCTCAGTCTGAAGCCCCAAGGGCAGAGGGGCATAGGGATCCCTGCTCGGGTATAAGCTAGAATGGTGACTGGGGGACCTCTTGCCAAGATCTCTCGTCTTGGCCTCTGGCTCCCTTAGTACCAAGACACCCAGCCCTTTGCACCTAGGGGGTCAGCTAGGAGCAAAGAGGAAGGGACTATGATCAATATCCTTCATCTTAGCCAGTTTTAGGTTTGGCCTTCCAACTTGACTTTGTGGTGAGCTGCTTCACCCACTTTCTCGACCTCACGGCCCCGTTTACATCTTCGCGTGGGCCTTACATAGGCTCGCATGCTGCAGCGGGTCCATTTGGGGTTCAGTGTCTGGTGGAATCCATTGCAGGAAAAGGAAGTGGGCTTCGAGGGTGCACCCTACATGTAAGCTGTGATGGGAGTGGGGGTACAGCCTGGAGAATTCCACCTGTCCTTCCTTCTGCCCCCAGAGGGTTCCCAAGCCTATGTCAACTGCTAAGGTGCAAAGCAACAGCTAAGGAGCCCAGGGCTCCCAGGAGCATGTAGCCAGTGTCTTGGGTCAGCTACGGAGTGGCTTTGCACTGAGGATCTATCTTGTACTTGGATTGGATTATCATCCATTTGGGATTTTATTCTTGCCTGATGCACTGGCAGGCAGGAAGTGTGGATCCCAGAGCCACCGAGACAGGGACAGGCCACACTCTAAGTGGTCCCTTAGCCGCCTCCCCACACAGAGTCTTCAACCTTCGGGCTGTGGATTTCTGAGTTACACAGAACAACAATTCTTGAGTCTCTGCATCTTTCTGCTCAAACTAGATTTCCTAGATGTGATCTGTTTCTTGGGGTGGGGGCAGATGGCGCTATTCTGCATGTTCTAGAAGTCCTAATAGAGGTGTCAGATGTCATGTGTCATGAGCTCATCCCATCTTCCCTAGAGCTCCAGTCAAGTGCTCTCTGTTCCCATATTCAGAGGGACCCAAACAGGCTCAGCAAGGTCGAGAGATGTTCCCTGGGTGACAGCATTGGACCACTCAACCCATTCTAAGCTCTAAGCAGCCTGTACCCTTAAGTTGGAGGCTGACCTTGGAATGGTCTGGAATTACAGAAACCACATGGCCACGAGCTTTTAGGATGGAGTCCAACTGCTACAGGGAAAGCTATTCCCCACCTGGGGCAGGTGCCACTCTGCGCTGCAGCAGGGAGGGGAAGCCTCACAGACAGTGGAGGAAATTCTGATCTTGGAGGTAATGTAGTACCAAGTTCAGAGGAGACAAGGTCTGGAACGGCCCCGTCACACGGATGTGACTTATGTGAGCCTAAGTTTGCTTATCCACGAAGCAGGGGGGTCCCACCACCCTCTCCCCTCAAGGAATAAGTTTGAGGATCAAATGAACATGAAAGAACTTAAGGAACTTTAGAACATTCTGGAATGTAGAAACAAGCCATTCCTAGGTAGGCACATCTTGTCAGAGGTGTAGCCCTGCAGGGGTCCTTGGGCACTCTTTTAGGGAACATCTACACCACTCAGACCAGGTCGATGACAGTCCCCGAGATCAACGTGAAGCTCTCTACACCTCGGGCTGCAATTCCACCCTCTGCACCACAGACATGGCCGAGGATGAGCTCGGCAGCTTTGGTCCTTGTAATCGCAAGCTGGAAACCACCAAGGCCAAGGTCGAAGGATGCGTCCTGGCCCATTCTTAGGATAGAGTAAGAATCCAGTTAGAAGAATCAAACTACATGGCCTGCTCGATTCTGGATCAGGGAAGGGCCACAGTGGAGGAGGATTGAAGGGCTAACAAGCCCAGCAGAGTGACCGAGACCAAGACGGACAAGTGGGGGGTCCATGGTTGCTGTGTCCTAGAGGATCACAGATACCTCCATGCTGTGGTTAACGAGTCACTCAAACAGCTGCCGCAGTCTGGCTGGGCACAATTCAGGAGCCACTTGTCAAAAGAAATGAACTTTATTTTTAGAACACACACACCAAAACACACAGCTTTTCAGTAAAAACCCTCAGAGCCCAACTGCCACCACTGACTTCCCACAAGCCTCTCCACCTCCCCCCCTCCTCCTGCTCTTGAGGCCGATTGGCTGGGTCGCGTGGGCAGAGCCAAAAAAAAGTCCCCCAATGAGCAGCTCTGTGATCTGAAAGGGCAGGGAATCAACCCAATGAGCATCACCACAGAGGAGCCAATCAGTTGGCAGCTACAAGTTTGCTGACAGCTGGAAGTTTGCTGGGGCCCCTTCGGCTGTGGCTCTCAACAAGCAGCCTTCCCAGGAAGCTGTGCCTAATGCCAGCCCCTGTCCTTGGATCCCATCCAGTGTGTCTCGCCACCAACCCATGTGAGTTCAATAGTGTGAAGCTTAAAATCTGCACCCGTGTGGGTAGCAAAGACCCTCCCAGGGGACCTCTGCCCAGGGCCACTCTAATTCTGCTTCCCTGGAGCCCCATGGGAAGCTTTGAAGGGTTTGTAAGATGGCAGTCCTGGTTCAGATGGCCAGGTACAGACGTGACCACCTGTCCTTGGACAGGTGAGAACCACCTTCACAGGGTGGTGTTGGGGATTAAAATTGGT
Source organism: Marmota monax (assembly GCF_021218885.2). Lineage (NCBI taxonomy): Eukaryota > Metazoa > Chordata > Mammalia > Rodentia > Sciuridae > Marmota > Marmota monax. The sequence goes on from NW_026692599.1 coordinate 51,732, forward strand.
CCTCATCTCTTTGGCCCACCATCTGACCCTTGAGAGTTTTTAAGTAGTGGTGTCCATGTTTTGTAATAGAGTCACCTGGGGGGTTTTGAGGTGTCCTGGTGCCCACATCCCACCTCACACAATGCCTTGGGATGGAGGTCGAGCATTAACGCTTTAAGAATCCCGAAGAGCAGCACAGTTTGTGAGCCACTAATGACGACGATCTCCTACTCACATCAGGTTTCAGCTCCCTCAAGTTCCTGCTCAGGGAGCCTGGTCATCGCTCTGTCTGGCCATCCATCTTTGGTCTGCTTAGGCGTGCAAGACGAGCTCGGCCCCTCCAGGATTGCCTGCGCTTCCTGGCACAACCAAGAGCACTGCCACCCTCCTTGCAGCCAGGGGTACCGAGCACCAGATGCTCAGACTTTGGAGGCTGCCTCGACTTTTCCTCCACGAGGCTCCTGAACTCTGGTAGAGTTCCTCCCACAGCCCCCCACTGCTGTCTGTTAAGCAGAGAGGGGAGCAGTTAAAAATGAAAGTAGAGAAACCTCTTTGGCCTCCCAAGGCAAGGAGGTTCTGGGAAGGACACATGGGCCAAGGTGGCAGGTGGCCCTTGCCCGTAGGTTTTCATAGAGGTACTAGAAGGGGCCTCAGGCACCAGAGTCTCTGCCACCCTTCAACAGAAAGCAGCTGGGTCTCTGGCCAAAGCACCCTGCAGTCTTCAGACACCTGCGGAGGCCCCACAACAGCAGGACTGGAGCCCACCCTGCGCCTACGGGCTCGGCCTCCCATCCCATGGAGGTTCCCACATGTGGAGCCCAGAGCCAGTCAGTGATTTGGAGAATATTTCTAATACAATACAGGGTTTTATTTCTTAAGCCAGGCCACAAAAAAATAGTTCCCCCTGGCCGTCCATCCTCTGCCGCCTTCTGGACCTTCCTCCCTACACCACCCAATTCAGCACCTGTCAGGCAGCAGTGCTGTTTCAACATCAGTGAAAGGCAAGAGAAGCATTGGGTTCCTCAGTGACAGTGGCTACACTTTGAGAGCTCACTTGTCCACATCGCTAGTGGCCACAGCTCTGGATAACAGACTCCCAACTCCCCTGTTCTAGACCTTTGTTTCTTACAGATATGTAAATACACACCTTCGATTGCTTTGCATTTGTCGGGGGCTGTAGTCCACCCTGCATGCAGAGATTCACCCAGAGCGTTACAGAGCTCAGTCCACATGGGCACCTGTTCAGCCTCATTCACTGGCTGAGTGGTAGCCCGGGATGGGGGTGTACCCCTAAGTCACCCCCTCTTGATGGGCACTTATGTCATCCCCAATTCATTCCTGTCATAGGAAGGTTTACATGGAATGTCTATCCATCCAGAGAAAGCCCAGGGTTGATTTAACTTGGAGGTAGAGTGGCCAAGGCCAGCACCCACACTCAGGGGGAAGACTGCAGCCCTTGGGGTATGAGCAAGATGCCTGGTCTCCCACGTTTTTTGAGCCCCTTTAGAAAGCAGTGGGCTAGACATGCACTGGCCCCCCGCAGGCAGAACAGGGTGATGATCAGGCCATCAAATTGCGATGAATTGTCCTGAGGGGACAGTTGGGTGGTTTGAGTCGCAGGTCCTGATTGTACAATGCAGCCTCCCATTTCTATTTACCACGTGAAGCCTCTGTCATGCATCTAGTCCTTAACAGCTCACTGGCTGGTTCCAACAACCCCATGTCACAGGTGGGGGAGTTGAGGTGAAGGGTTAGGGAACTTCACCCTGTTCTCTTAAAACATCCAGCTGCTTAGTGGCAGAGTGGGGACATGAAATTGGCCAGAATTCCACAATCCTTGAACATGCCCCAGCCCGTCTGCCACAGGCCTGCTTTCAGATAGTACAGAAGTTCCCCTTGGGTCCCCCGGTTTGCATCTTACCACAGAATCTTAAGAAGTTAACCTTCCTACGTCACTGTTAGCTAAACCCCTGGATCTAGCTCTTCTCCTACCTAGACCCCTGTTCTTAATGCCCATGGAGGAAATTCAGCCTCATTTCTGTGGGAACCAGCTCAGGGAGATTGTATTCTCTGACCCAGGCTTGTCCCAAACCAGGCTGCACTGTCCCCACGTGTGATCATGGGCAGGTGGTACTTGGTCCATCTTCTTGTTTGCTGATGTGAACACTCCCAGACAGCTGTGTTCTAGACACAGAAAGCACCAAGTAACTGAGGAGTCCCAGGCCAGACTCTGGGCCCTCCACCTCCTCTCGGTGTTTCTGATCAAATTCAGCCATTTGGCTCAGAGGTGGTGTCTGCAGCCCTGGTGAGGCAGGTCTGCTGTTGCTGGCCATGCAGCAAGGTGCACGGGCCCCTCCATGCAGGGTCCACCTGAGACAGGTCTCCCCTGATAGCACAAGCCATGAGGCTCACCTGTAAACTTCTGTCACAAGCCCCCTCAGAATTTTGTCATGGAACATCATGGCTTCACTTCTCTCCCGTTTGTCACAGAGGGTCCCACAGTGGGCTTCTGCAGAAAGTGGACTGAGAGAAACAGGGCAAGATGACAGCAGAATCCCTTGGGTCTTTTGTGTGTGTGTGTCCAGAGGCCCCAGGCCCAACTTCCAGTCCACTGAAATGAGCCCGAGCCACAAGGTGCAGGCCTCTGGTCTCTAGGTCTCCAGAGGTTGAATCAAAGTCCCATGAAGGAGGCACAATCCTGACCAGGATTCCCGCCATTCTACGGACACCTTTTTAAGGAGCTGTTTATAAACCGAGACATACTGTTGGATTGCTATGTGTCACATGCAGATGTGACCTGTCATTTTTCTATCCTGGTGAAGTGAACTCCCCCTGAGGGCATCCCTAGTAGAGATAGACCAGGACACTCCCCTTACTGGGGGGATGGACACCTATATCCCAGCTCCTGGGAAAATAGGATGGATACTTTCTGCAGAGTATGGGATTCTAGGTTGCCAAAGCTCCTCTACCCAAATTAAGCCTCTGTCAAGTGCATGATACGAACCACCAGAGAAATGTGCACAATGATTTTGTCTTGTGTCAGAACACGTTTACCCCCAGCACACAAACCTCATGAGAGCCCTATACATACAGGGTTAGAGCTTCCAGAGGGAATAATTTCTACGCAGACTTTGATCTTTAGATATCTCACTTTGCTTATGTACTATCTGGTTATTAAATCAGGCTCCCAGTTTAATGTGCTATGTTCCCTAAAGCCTGCAGACTCGCCCTGAAAACTAATCAAAGTTTACTCAATCCAACTAACAAGAGCTCCCAGTCAGCCCGTTCTCTAATGCTGCTACCCAGTATGTCATTCTGGATTTTGTTAATAGTGAGAATATCATTATGTCACATGCATATACCAGAGAACATTTAGGGAAAAATAATGACAACTTAATGTGTACTATGAAGGTAGGTCTTTGCACCCTTGACCAGCAAATCCTCAGTTCTGAGCAACTGCCAATGTGTTTTCCCCACTTAAAAATTTACAAGAGTTTTAGATCTACAAAAACCTGAAGCTAATCAAGTTCCCTCATGAACCTGTGCCTACTTTCCCTTACGATTATCATCTTCCATTGGAAGTGGGACTTTTGTTGTAATAAGTGAGCCAGTAGTGACACAGTATTATCAACTGAAGTACATGCTTTCTCCTATTTAGCTTTTATATAATGTGCATTTTCTGTTCCAGGATCCCAGATGTATTTCTTCTAAGGGAATTAATCCTGGAGTAGTTCATAACTGTCACAGCCCAGGTCAGCAGACTACATGATGGTGCTAGTGCATGCATGTGTTCAAAGTCTGGACCATTTAGCCATAGGGGCCTTGGAGGGACTCTCTCAAAGTCAGGCTGCGTCAGGCGCATGGACTCCAGGAGACGGCTGCTCCCGGGGTTACAAGCCGGAAGCCCACGTGACTCATAGCTCTGAATTCCACCTCAGATGCCAGCGGAAAGTAGGCTTTGCATAATCAAGTTGACAGATGAAGCTGGGCCTGCCCTGCTCGGGACAGGCTCATCCATATCCTGGTTTAAAAGGAATATTGCATTTTTAAAAGAGGAAAGAAACATATTTAAGAGATAAAGAGAGGGGAAAGAGAAGAGTTTTCTGGTCATTAATTATAATAAAATGCAGAGGGAAAAATTCATTTTAAAGGCATACTAAAGCCCTGTAATCTTCAAAGAGATAGAGGAGGTTCAGCTGCCAGGGGAAGGGAAACCTTAACCAGGAGGCCCCAATTTCCAACTGATTACAAGCAGCCATGGTGAGGCCCCAGTGGGTGGTGGGACATGTTGGGTTAGCAACAGGTTATTTTCCTGTTTGGCTAAGATCAGCTGCTCAAATCAGACTCTGCCATGGAAGGTGCCGGTTTTCAGATCTACTACACCCACCATTGCTTTTGGAGGGTCCTCAAGTTCATCCTGCCGGTTAGGACCCTGTGTCTTCAGGACAGGTTCTGGTTTCACTCTATCAGCTTATTGCAAGGTGAGAAGGTGGGCCTAGTGTTGCCAGACTCCTGTCTATCCCAGAAGTTCTCACTCTAATGTCAAAAGTCTGTCTGCAAAAGCCAGATTGACATGCTTGCAGCTGATCATGGCCATTCTGTAGCCAGGGGGCCAAGCCTTGGGGACCCTGGAAGTGTTGGCCCATCTAGAGCTGTGACATCCGTGAATGCCACTATTGATGGCTGAAGATGGCTTTGTCTAGAGAGTTCCCGGCTTGCCTGCAATACCCAGGTGTCAGAACCCGGGAGTTTCTTTTAGGGGTTGGGGGATGGGTTAGGGCAGGACCTTGTTCATCCTCCCCACAGGTTGCTTCAAGATATTTTTGTTCCACTGACACATGCATGGGAAGGCTGGCCCAGGACAAGCGTTCTCCCAGAGTCAGCTCCTATTGATTAGGGATTTTGCAAATCTCTCACTGAGTTTGCATGCAGAGACTTCCAGGTGGTAGTTTGGAGTTGCCATGGTAGGAATAATTGGCACCATGGAAGTTGGCTGACATGCAAATCAGGATTTCTCCCCAGAAAGCTGGTGGTTTTCATGGAAGTAGTGGTGTGCTGGTAAATATTGAAGAGGTATCAGATCCTTCTCATAGCAAGTGGCACAGGTGGAAGGCTGAGTTCTGAGGTGGGACCTCAGGAACACAACCCATGTGGACTTGGAGGCAGAGAGTGGGCTACCCTTGGAGAAACTAGAGGGTAATGCACCTGTCAGAGGCCTCTGCTGACCCATGGAGAGCTTTGGCAAGATGATCTCCCAGAACTACCCTAATTTGAGGTGAGGGGAGGTGGGCTTCACACGTTTCCTAGACTAACCCTGGAATGGAGGTGGCCCTGCGAAGAGTTAGGTGGGCGACATTGTTATCTGCACTGAGGGCATTTTCTGGGGAACAGATCCCCAAGCCATCATCACCCCAAACTCACCTAGGGGTATGTTGGCTCCTCTCTAAGAGGTTGGGGCAGCACACTGTGTTGTCCCTCTGCTTTAGATACAAGAGGGGAGAAAATAAGCCGTTCTCACATGAAGCAGCCCAAGCTAACCTGCTGAAGGGCGATGGGTCTTGGGGCCATCTGTCCCCATCAAGCCACCCTAGGTCAGTCTGTAGCAATCTGATCCCAGGATGTAAGCACACTGGCAGCCCATCCTTAGAGCTTTCTTCTGGGCCACCCATCAAGTCATTCCTGTCTTAGTCTGTTTGAGCTACTCTGACAAAAGGCCACAGACTGGGGTGGGGGTGGCTTAAACAAATCTCAGTCTGAGTGTCAAGATCAAGGTAGCAGCAGACTCAGGGTCTGGTGAGGGCCCGTTTCCTGGTTCAGACCTTCTTGCTGGGTCCCCCCTGGGAGGGGCCAGGCAGCTCTCTGGGGTCTTTCATGGGTGTAACGGATCCTTCAGGAGGGCTGAGGGCACCCCACCCTCATGGGCCTAGTCACCTCCCAACGGCCCCCTCTTCCACCAGAGCCTCGGGTGGCAGGTCCTCAGCACATGAGTTTTGGTAAGAAATATCCAGGCCATCCGATTCCAACAGGATAAAGCCTCTCTGCTCAGCAGGGTTCCTAAAGGCCTCCTGTATTCTGGAAGTCCATCCCAGGAAGCAAGAGGGTGGGGAAAGGAGACAGGAAGTGAGTGGACTTTGTGTACCCAAGCTCAGTCTGGGAACTTCCAAAAGCAGACCTCGAGCCACTACATTAGCCAAGCTGATCCCAGAATGAACTGGGAAATTCAGAACCTACCATGAAACTGCATCAGCGTCCATCTTGAGAGCCACTCAGTCCCTGAACGAGGCCGCTAGGCAGGGAATCAGGGAGCTGTGTGAACCAACCAGGGGGAGCAGGTGTGCTCAGGAGCTCCCAGAGGTAATGGCCACCTTGATCCACTTAACGTGGGCCTTCTGGGCCAGAGATGATGGGACCTGCTCCTGCATGTGCGAGTTTTCAGAGGAAGTCTGGTGGGGCAGATTTAGAAGTCGCAATCTCCTGCCTTGATTCCGGGCGGCTCCCTTCCCAAACCCTCCCCTCTCTGCATTCTCTACCTGCTCTGAAGTTATTGGAGCCTGGTGTGAATTCAGGGACAATAAAACCATCAAAGGGCTTGGTCCCGAGAACAATCAATCGGGGAGTTTGCAATAAAAGAGTATCCTGCCCCAGGAAGTTGCGACTTCAAGGCAAGTTGATGGGAGACCTTGGGAGGGGCGTTTGCTGGGGCAGCAGGAGAGCTGCCCATGTGGGATGGCTTAGGGGACAATCTGGCCTGGACATGGGCAGATGCACCTTGTTAGCTGTAGTGCAGGTCTGTCTCCAAGGCTTTGGGAGTGAGGCCTTGGTGTGCCAGTCTCTTCCCCCAGTTGTCCATGCATCCGAGGGTGCGTCAGACTTGCCTCTTATTCCTGAGGATTCAGGTGTCCTTTCCCCTTATGTACCAAAGAGGTCAAAATTCCCACCTCCCAAGACCTAGGAACTTGACCTTCCAACTTCTATCACTCCAAGACCTCGTGGAATCCTAGCACTCAATGCCATCTTCCACTCTACGTGCTGTCCCTCCTCCCCATGACTGGAAGACCTGGACCCACAGGACAGTCACCGAATGTGTCAAAGTCTCATCTTGCTCAGGGCGCTGGGGATGTTCAACATGAGGCAGATGCTCGAGGTCTCTGCCCTTGTGACATTTCCTTTCCACAGTGGAAAAGGACCTTCTCATCTGGTTTGGGATGTGGTGTCCAATTGAGAGAGTTTGCAAAAAAAAAAAAAAATATCAAGGTAAGGGATGGACAGTAACAGGGGCTACTGTAGCAGCTCAATGTCACCTTCTCAGGAAGTTTCCTACAAAACTAAGGAGAGGAAGTGAGCTCACACGCAGGTGAGTGTGCCCCAGTGATGTCAGAGGGCGTCAGTGGGGCCAACTTTTCCCCTTGTCCCCTCCCCACCCCTCAGCTGCGAGGTCTGTCTGGAGCTCCTCCTCCCATCTTTCACCTGGCCAACTCGGCCGAGATGCCACCTCCAGGAGACTGTCCCCAGCTCCCCACATCTCCATGCTGCACGCAGACCTCCCTACATCTGCCGCCCTGGCTGTCAGTCCTCCTGAGGCTGCCTCATCTGTGGGGTGCAGCCTAGGCCAAGGTCACACTCTCTCTCGCCAGGCTTCCAACCAATGGCACAGCCACGTCATTTTGAGGGGCTGGGAAGGCCATATTGATGCCTTTGAAGGGACCTGCCAGTTCCAGAGCTCCCTATGGGGTCCGTCACTGGGCCTGTGTGGCAGCGGCACTCCCATCTCCTTCCCCAGGGGGTTGAGCCCAAGGAAGCCCTTGTAGCCTCTGCCTTGATGCCAGTCCCCTGAGAAAACCCAACACTCCCAGTCTCCCCATCCATGGAAACGGTAGCGACTGCAGGCCAGTGTTGCAGGCTTGACACTGGATCCAGGGCTTCTGTGTGCTTGGTGCTCTGAGCACTGGGCATGATGATGTGGGTCTCACAAGTGTTTAATACTGAAATTGGTTCCCATTTTTCAGATCAGACCAGGTTTCATAAGAAAGCAGCAGAGCTGGGACCGACTCCAGACCCAGAGCCATTAGCAATGGTCAGTGCCTGATTCTTGTGTATCTCTACCTTTCTGTGGATCTCAGGATGGTGAGATCCTGGCCTCCCAGTGGCCCAAGGAGCACATCAGCATCTCTCCAAAGGTACCCAAGGATCTGGGATGGACACCCTGGGCCACTGGCCAGCCATTACCTAGTTCCCTTGGTGATGTCCCATTTCATTCTTTGGAATTTCCTCGGTCTGTGGACATAGCTCCCATGCTTCTCAGTGCAGAGCCTGCAGATTACCAGTGGCAGTTCCAGCCAGAGGCCTCTGCTTTGTTTAAGCAACAGACTTTTAATGGACAGGACCATGAAACATGGAGGATTGTTCAGTGACGCATGAGGAGAGGGGCTGGCCATCTGGAACATGGCAAGATGCCCGTGTTCACAGGGACTTCATTGTGGAGGAGAAGGAGGACCTGCTGTGTGGTCTGAGCCAGCACAAGGGTCCCCTTTGTATGCTTGACTGGGGAGCACTAGAGCCGAGAATGCTTGGTGTCCAGATACAGGACACTGGTCTGACACTTGGTCTTGCAGGCAGCTTTGGCGTGGCTGAAAATTGAAGGTCAGGGTGCAAATCCACAGGATTTCCAGCATAGGCTCCCCCAGCTCCTTATCCCCATTTTACAGCTGAGAAAATAAAAGCTCAGAAGCTAAACCATCCTGATCAATCTCAGGGCTGTTGTGATAAGTGCCCCCGATTCACAGCTTTTAGAAAGCCCATATGCTTTTCTATACACCCCTGTATCTGCTACTCGGTTGCTGAACAGATGTAATGGGTGATCTGCGCCCAGCAGTGTGGGGTCATTCATGTCTTGTAGGCAGTTAGGGATCCATGCTGGGGATGCCTGGGTACTTTCTGTATGAACATGGGATTGAGTGACCTCCCTGCAGTTTGGGGAAGAACATCCTGAAGATGGTCAAAAGTAGCATTGAAAGTATGGTTAACGGTCAGACCGATTCGAGTCTGAAGGTTATTCTCTTACTTGCTTTGTGATCTCAGGAATTTTTAACTTCACCTCCTTGAGCCTTTATCCAAAAAAGGTCATGTTGTCCCCTACACCTTATATTGGTGGTTTTGAAGTTGGGATGCTCTGTTGAGAGCCACAGCCAAAGGGGCCCCAGCAAACTTCCAGCTGCCAGCAAACTTCCAGCTGCTGGCTGATGATTGGCTCACAGCGGCCCCAGCAACATCTAGCTGATTGGCTCCTCGGCCCCAGCAACATCTAGCTGATTGGCTCCTCTGCGGTGATGCACATTGGGCTGTTTCCCTGCCCTTTCAGACCACGGAGCTGCTCATTGGGGGACTTTTTTGGCTCCGCCCACGTGACCCAGCCAATCGGCCTCAAGAGCAGGAGGATTGTGGGAGGTGGAGAGAAGCTTGTGGGGGAGAGAGAGGCTTGTGGAAAGCCGGTGGTGGCAGTTGAGGCTCTGAGGGTTTTTCCTGAGAGGCTGTTTTGTTTGGCGTGTGTGGTTCTAAACATAAAGTTAGTTTCTTTTGACAAGTGGCTCCTGATTGTGCCCAGCCAGACTGCGGCATTTGGTGGCTCGCACGGGGAGCGACTGAGGGTAAGTGAAACTGCTCGCCCCTGAGGGCAGGGCGAGAGGATGGGTAGCCATTTTAAGATTCCTCTTTTATTTTGCTTCACTTTTGTTTTAAGTTGCCTGTCCCTGGAGATGAGTGAGACGGAAGAAAAACCGCTCACATCTGAGGAAAAACTATTTACGTCTGAGGAACAGATAGGGAGAAAGGACGGATGCCCATGTCAGGAGGATAGAAAGGCTATAGTGACTTTTTGTTGTTCCCTTTTTATTTCATTCTGTCTCGGTTTTGTTTGGCGTCATCTTGTTGGGTTGTATTATAGTAGAAATATGGGATCAGAAATTAGTAAAAAACAAACTGAAAGAGTGTTAAGTAAATTGTTAGAGGAAGGAGGCATCCCAGTAAAATCAAGAGCAGTCAGGGCATTCGTTGATACAATACAAAAATGTAGCCCATGGCTTTTTAAGGAGGAGTTGTTAAATATATCACAATGGAACCATCATGGTGAAGATTTAAAAAGAATAGAAAAGAAAAGCCCAGGGACTCTGCCAGTTGGCACATTGCCATTGTGGACATTCGTATCTTGTTTGCTTAGTCCAAAGCCTTCAGTTCAGACAATGGTAGAGGAAGGAGAAGACATAATGATTCAAGTAAAAGAGAAGGTCTCTCAAGTTAGTCAGACAGAGGAAAAGATTCAAGTAAAAGAGAAGGCCTCTCAAGCTAGTCAGACAGAGAAAGAAAGTGTAAAACAGAAAAAGCCATGAGGGGGAAAGTTACAACAGGAGACTGCTACTAACACCTTTCTATCACCAGAGGGTGTAAGTGTCCAACCAACAGCACCACCTCTACAGGAGACTGCTACTAACACCTTTCTATCACCAGAGGGCGTAAGTGTCCAACCAACAGCGCCACCTCCATATGCTGGGAGGCCCCCAACCCCTGCAGTTGATAGTTGGGATCCTGAGACAAGATCTCAAATATTAACATGCCCTGTATTTGAGGCAGGAGGGCAGCGATTTTACCAAGTTTTAAATTTCAAAACAGTGAAGCAGCTAAAAGAGGCTGTAACAACCTATGGTCCTCAAGCACCCTTCACTGTAAGCATGGTCGAATCCATTAACAACTTGAACATGACGCCAGCAGATTGGGCTAATATGTGTAAAGCTGTGCTAAATGGAGGACAATACCTGTTATGGAAGGTTGCCAATGAGGAATTTTGCAAGGAGACGGCTAGGCAAAATGCAGCAGCTGGTTATCCTCAGAGAAATCTAGATATGTTGTTAGGAAAGGGACCTTATGAGGATCAGCAGCAACAAATTGCATATGATCCTGGCGTATACGCACAAATTGCTGCAGATGCAATTAAGGCATGGAAGACTTTACAAGGACATGGAGGTTTACAAGGTCAATTATCTAAGGTAATACAAGGAGCTAATGAACCTTATGCTGAATTTGTAGATAGGCTTATTCAAAGAGCTACCAGAGTTTTTGGGAATACAGAACAAGCAATGCCATTACTAAAACACCTGGCTTATGAGCAAGCGAATCGTTGGTGCAGAGATATAATTAGACCATGGAAACATGAAGATTTAAACACATATATTAAATTATGTAGAGACATTAATGAACAAGAGCAAGTCGTGGCAGCTGCAGTAAAACAGGCTTTAGATGCCAGAGACATTAATGAACAAGGGCAAATTGTGGCAGCTGCAGTAAAACAGGCTTTAGATGCAAGGCCAAGAACATGCTACAATTGTGAACAAACAGGACATTTTAAAAGGAATTGCCCCATTGGAGGAGGGTTTAACAAAATTAGGTATCAAAGGAGTAGAATACCAGGTATTTGCCCACGATGCCGTAGAGGATAACATTGGGCTAATGAATGCCGTTCTCAAACCACCATAGAGGGTACTCCATTATCAAAAAATGAACAAGGACCAGGTGTTTATCCACGATATCATGGAGAAAGGCATCAGGCTCCATTGCCAAAAAATGGACAGGGGGGCCCAATGCTCCGGGGCCCAAAACCACAAATATACGGAGCACTGGAGGAACTGAGCAACCCCATCAGGGTAGTGCCCAGGACACATTGTCCATCAGATCCCTCATCAGACAAACCAGAGGGAGCGCAGGGTTGGACATCTGCGCCTCCACCAGAGCAGTACTAACTCCAGAGATGGGAGTTCAAATCATTCCCACAGGGGTGAAAGGACCTCTTCCCAAAGGAAAAGTAGGCTTATTATTGGGACGCAGCTCTTCTACTCTAAAAGGACTTATGATAAGTCCTGGGGTAATTGATCCCGATTATGAAGGTGAAATAAAAATTATAGCCAGTTCTCCAAAGGGTATATCAGTAATTTCACCAGGAGATAGAATAGCACAGTTACTAATAATACCCAGCCTACATGATAAATTTTCCAGTCGTACTGTAGAAAGAGGTTCCAAGGGATTAGGCTCCACAGGTGTAGATTGGGCTATGCTTTCTTTAAATTTAGATTCTCGCCCCATGCTAAAACTAAATATTCAAGGACATGAATTTAATGGGCTACTGGATACAGGTGCAGACCTTTGTATCATCTCTCGTCAAGAATGGCCAAAACATTGGCCATTACAACAAGCCACTCAAACGCTTCGAGGCCTAGGAGTGGCAACTAATCCCCATAGAAGTGCAATGGTATTAGATTGGAAGGATCCTGAAGGATGTGAAGGAACTATACAGCCATATGTATTGGATCATCTTCCTATAAATTTATGGGGACGAGATGTCCTAGAACAATTAGGTTTGACATTAACAAATAACATCAACCAAAATGCACCCACTATTATGACTGGACAAGATTTTAGGAAAGGAAAAAGATTAGAAAAACAAGAACAAGGTATAGCAGCACCAATACAAATAGATCAAGGAACAGACAGACATGGGTTGGATTTTTAGAAAGGGCCACTGAGACAAATAAAAATTACTTGGAAATCAGAAATACCAGTATGGGTTCCTCAGTGGCCCCTGACTAAAGAAAAGATACAAGCAGCCCATGACCTGGTCAAACAACAATTAGCAGAAGGACATATACAACCTTCTGTATCTCCCCATAATACTCCCATTTTTGTCATCAAAAAGAAATCTGGTAAATGGAGATTATTGCAAGATTTAAGAGCCATTAATAATGAGATGGTTATTATGGGACCTGCTCAATTGGAGATTCCTCAATTGTCTGCTTTGCCAAAAACCTGGTATGTTTTAGTTATAGATATTAAAGATTGTTTTTTTTTTTTCAATTCCAATTCATCCTGAGGATAGTCCACGTTTTGCATTTACTATCCCTGCACTGAATCATGAAGGTCTTCATCAGAGATATGAATGGAAAGTACTCCCTCAAGGGATGGCTAACAGCCCAACTATGTGTCAAATTTATGTTAACAAAGTAATCCAGCCACTTAGAAATCAAAATCCTGAACTACAAATATTTCACTATATGGATGATGTATTATTAGCACACAAAGATAAAAACACATTGCTAGAATGTTATGCCACACTTACAAACTTATTAAAAAATTATAATCTGGAGATAGCAATAGATAAAGTACAATTAAATTTTCCAATTAATTATTTAGGAGTTCTATTATCCTCAACCATGGTCCGTCCACCAAAAATTCAAATACGAGTAGATCAACTCAAATCACTTAATGACTTTCAAAAGTTATTAGGAGACATAAATTGGATAAGGCCTTATTTAGGTATACCAACAGGAGAGTTGGGACCTTTATTTGATATCCTAAAAGGTCCATCAGATCCAAATTCACCCCTAATGTTAACGCCTGAAGCAAGAAAGGCATTAAAAATCATTGAAACATATATGGAAAATATGCATTTGGATAGAATTGATATAAGTTTGCCTTTATTATTTATTGTACTACCAACAAAAAATATTCCTACAGGAGTATTTTGGCAAGAAGGTCCATTATTATGGATACATTTATCTTATTCTCCTAACACTATTCTTACTAGGTATCCTGAGGCTGTAGGACAATTAATACTCAAAGGAATAAAAGCAGCAAAGGGAGTGTTTGGAATTTCTCCCCATAAAATTATTACTCCATATACTATGAATCAAATTGATGAGTTAGCTAATGAGTTAAATACTTGGGCAATAATCATGTGCAAATCTAATGTTTCATTTGATAACCACTTACCATCTAATCCTTTATTGTCTTTTTGGTCATTGCATCCTGTAATTTTTCCAAAAATGACAAGAAAAACACCTATCATGAATGCTCCAAATATATTCACTGATGGGTCAAATAATGGTACAGCAGCAGTAGTTACCCCTGATCAAACTTTTACATTTTTAGTACCCAAACAATCAGCTCAAAAGGTAGAGCTTAATGCAGTTTTACAAGCTTTTGTGATGTTTAAAGATTCTGTATTGAATTTATTTTCTGATAGTCAATATGTAGTTAATGCTATAGTATCTCTTGAAGATGCTGGTAGGATTTCCCCTTCTTCTACTGTTTTCTCTTTGCTTTCCGCTATACAAAGTCTAATCTGGGACAGAAAAGATCTATTCTTTATAGGACATATCAGGGCACATACAGGATTGCCTGGAGCCCTTAGTTTGGGCAATGATTTAGCAGATAAATCTACACATGACATACATATTTTCTCTATACTAGAAGAAGCTATAAATTTTCATAAAAAGTTCCATGTCAATGCTAATACTTTACAAAAGCACTTTAAAATAAATAAGGAACAAGCTAGACAAATAATAAAACAATGTCAAAATTGTGTGACCTTTTTACCACAAGTTAATCTTGGAGTCAATCCTAGAGGATTGATACCTAACCATATTTGGCAGATGGACGTCACACACTTGCCAGAATTTGGAAAATTAAAATATTTGCATGTTACAGTTGATACTTCTTCTGGATTTCTGATGGGCTCCCTTCATGCCGGAGAAAAAACTAAAGATGTTATAGCTCATTGCTTACAAAATTTTGCCACTGTGGGTGTTCCAAAACAGTTAAAAACAGATAATGCCCCTGGTTATACTTCTACCTCTTTTAAACAATTTTGCTCAACATTTGGCATTACTCATATAACAGGAATCCCATACAATCCACAGGGACAAGGCATAGTTGAAAGAGCTCATCAAACTATTAAAATGTACTTATTAAAGCAAAAAGAAGGAATTGGGAAGGGGTATATATTCCCCAAAGATAAACTTAAAATAACCCTTTTTACTCTAAAATTTTTAAATTTGGATTCATCAGGACTTAGTGCTGCAGAAAGGCATATGTGTCCAAAAAATGTACATAAGCCCAAGGTACTTTGGAAGGATATTCTAACAGGACAATGGAAAGGTCCTGACCCAGTAATTGTCTGGAGTCAGAGGTCTGTTTATGTGTTTCCACAGGGAGAACAGCAGCCGATTTGGATTCCAGAGAGATTAACCAAGGTCCTGACCCAGTGATTGTCTGGAGTCGGGGGTCTGTTTATGTGTTTCCACAGGGAGAACAGCAGCTGATTTGGATTCCAGAAAGATTAACTAAAGCGATTTCTACAGACCAAAAAGAAGATGATTTGGCTCAAATCCATAACAACTGATATCCAAAACTCCAGTTTGGCTATTCTTACATCTGCAACAGAACCAGGATGCTTTTTTCAATATCTATTTTATTATTGCCCTTTGCCATATCATGAAGTTCTATTTTGTTTTTTGAGCTCATACAGACCTAGGTTAATGTTTTGCTCATCAGTTCTATTTTTTGACTATAGAGTTTTTAAACATTGCAATGGAGATTTCACCTGTAAAAAGTTATAAGGCCTTTACTATAATGTTATGTGTTGTATGTATTATATTATGTGTGCACACTTGTGTTTTGTGTTATATGTTTGAATGTATGTATGTCCATATATCATATAAGATGAGCGCTCATGATAAAATGGATACAAAATTTTTTTTTTCACGTGATTTATATGGTTTAATTTAAATTGGGTAAACAACTGTTGAGGATTGTTTTAATATGTAAACAAAAAAGAAGGTTAACAGATCTGTTTGTTTACTTTCACCTTTCCTTTTCATTATATTTAATAATTCTCTTAAAGATAATGTAAATTGTTAAGAAAATTGTTTTCTTTTAGTGCCTTCTGTAATGTTACATAATTTTTTTCTTTAGCCATTATTGCCAGAATTCCTGTCTTCATCCCAGTGCCAGTGAAGACAATGTAAATTGTTAAGAAAATTGTTTTCTTTTAGTGCCTTCTGTAATGTTACATAATTTTTTCTTTAGCCATTATTGCCAGAATTCCTATCTTCATCCCAGTGCTGGTGAAGTCAAAGATAAAACCAATCTACAGCTTCTACAATAGCCATCACTGAACTGCTTGCAGAACTTGCCTGGACACATTGTGAGCTCACCTGTATGCATTGTGAACTATCTGTTGGTACAGCGAATTGTGGTAGTGCTGGAGTATTTTTGCTGATGGTGTCACCAGCGGTATAATTTTTCAAAGGAGCCCTCAATTGGCTTAATGTCATGGCATTTTGCATCCTCCTCTACTAGTGATGGTCTAAAATTTGGGGGCCAACAGAGGTGAGGCAAAGAACCTCACCCCCCCACAGGTGCAAAGGCCTATCCACAAGTATGGCTGTATGCTGGACCGGTAGTCAGTGACGGGTATGATCCAATTGCAGTGGTACCAACCTAAGACAGGAGGCTGATGCCAGAGGTCAGTTCATCCGATGACGGGTAAGGACCATGTGTTGAATTGGACTGCCTAACAGGCAGGGTCCCTAAGCCACATGCTTGTTGTTTAAACAGAGAGGGGTAGATGTTGAGAGCCACAGCCAAAGGGGCCCCAGCAAACTTCCAGCTGCCAGCAAACTTCCAGCTGCTGGCTGAAGATTGGCTCACAGCGGCCCCAGCAACATCTAGCTGATTGGCTCCTCGGCCCCAGCAACATCTAGCTGATTGGCTCCTCTGCGGTGATGCTCATTGGGCTGTTTCCCTGCCCTTTCAGACCACGGAGCTGCTCATTGGGGGACTTTTTTGGCTCCGCCCACGTGACCCAGCCAATCGGCCTCAAGAGCAGGAGGATTGTGGGAGGTAGAGAGAAGCTTGTGTGGGAGAGAGAGGCTTGTGGAAAGCCGGTGGTGGCAGTTGAGGCTCTGAGGGTTTTTCCTGAGAGGCTGTTTTGTTTGGCGTGTGTGGTTCTAAAAATAAAGTTAGTTTCTTTTGACAAGTGGCTCCTGATTGTGCCCAGCCATACTGCGGCAATGCTCTTTGTATCAATTGCATGAACATCACCTTCAATCAACCGCATTCTGTTTATCCATGGATCTGCCCATGTGCAGGGATCAGGGAAGGAACAGACAGCTCATCCCATCATTAGTTGGGTGACAGGACAGCATTCTTGACATGGATTTGTTATCTGCAGTGACTTGCCAGCCGTGTGGGTGGAGCTAGCAAGGACTAGGGGTTTCTTTCCAGATGGCTTCTCCACAGGGGAGCTTGGGCTTCCTCACAACATGGTGGAGGGTTTCCAAGACCAAGTGTCTAAAGATAGGCAGTGGAGATCCTACCCGACACCTTTGTGACCCAGCCTTGGAAGACTCATTTATGCCATGTTTTATCAAATGAAGAAAGCAAAAGATGGGTTCAGTTCTAATCAGTAAGGGATGGATCTTCATGCAGTTTGGGAAAACTGGGGAAACTGGACACCATTTTTAAAAAATTATCTGCTATTCCATTGACCTCCTAACCCATGTCCCTTATCCCTTCCCTACAGTTACTTCTGCTGCCCATTTCTAGCTTTTGAGCTTCTCTGTCACTTTGCCTATGTGAGTCAGTGCTCATCATTCTCCTGGAAGCCCTGGGGGTAGGACACACCTGAAGGCAGCCTTCCAACCCCGAGTAGCCTCTTCCCTTTGTCCTCTTGCTTTCTGGAATTCCATCAGGTAAACCACTTGCTCCCATAATTTTGGGTCTTCATCCAATGCAGACGCCTGGAGACATGAAGACTGGAGGGATGCACAGCTTCCGGCCCTTCTGCTGAAGTCTACAGGGGATGCAACCACGCATTGAATAGGCAATTCAAGTCCCCTCATGCTCCAACTACCCCGACGATTACAGAAAAGGCCCTGCTGCCAAGTCCACCAACCAAGAAGATTCCCAAGAGTGACATGCCAGTTAAGTGAACATATCTGGATGCATCAGACTCTCCAGTGAGCCTGGATTCTGGAGCATGGAGGAAGATGTCCACGTGGCAGTCCCACAGGTCCCGGGCTTTTATTCAAAGAGAAAGTCACTATTCAACGGTTGCACTGCACCCATCTACAGCACCTTTGGGGTCTATCATAGCATTGGCGGTGTCACCATGAGCTTCCCAGATCACCCCAGCCCAGGGTTGAGTACAGAAGGGACATGGGGCCTGGCTCACTTGTGCCTAATGTGGCATTGCTCACATGAGCCTTGCTGTGGAGTGTCCTCCTGGGGTTTGCCCAGATAGCCTCAGACTTATATTATAATCCAAGTCTCTCCTATCCACATCAAGTTCACCCCTTTACCACTGCTGAGTACCTCAGCTCGTGCACAGGGCATGTAAGGGGGCAGGGCATGCGTGGGGGCAGTGCTCTGCACTGGCAGGTACCTCATGTCATCTGCAGCTGGCCCTCTCCGGCTTTCAGATCTCACCCACCTCTCAGGCATGGCAGGGCTACTCAAGTGGACACATCTGCTCAGGGAGGTTCCACCTCGGCCCCTTCCAAGGGATCTTTAAACCATAACTGCTGACCCAGGATGTGTTGGTGCTGAGTTTATCAAGAAGTTAAGTGCCAGCCTTCCTCCTTCAGCTCCAGAGCCAAGACGAATCTAAACACCTCACTCCCCATTTGTTACTCTAATTCCATCAGCAAGCTGACCAGGCCTGACCCTGCCTCTGATTTATGGCCTCACCAACAGATGCAGCATCTGAGGACCCAGCCAGGCATCTGGGTAGCCAGGAGGCAGGTGGATCAGAAGAGAGGGCAGCCCCCTCAGGCCTTCTG
Organism: Marmota monax; assembly: GCF_021218885.2. Classification (NCBI taxonomy): domain Eukaryota; kingdom Metazoa; phylum Chordata; class Mammalia; order Rodentia; family Sciuridae; genus Marmota; species Marmota monax. The sequence continues at coordinate 70,373 of NW_026692599.1, forward strand.
GAGGGGAAAGAGATGTAGGAATTTTGAGGTTTTGCTGGATGAATGCAGAGGGCAAATTATCTATGCAGGGCAGAAAGATTCCTTTCTGCATCTTCAAGTGAGCCAACTTGGAAGAGGGAAAAAGTAACCCATGTGTCAGTGGCATGTGGCTGCCTGTGCGGTCTGATCCTCTCTTCCACTCCTGTGGCTCCATGATTACCATGAGCCCTGGATCATTTTAATTTTAGCAAATATATTGTGATAGGATCATGGGCAGGACCAGCAGGTCAGTTATTTATACTTTAGTGGTTTTACAATGTTTTCATTACATTTAGGAAGGTGCGAAGATCCCAAGTACGGTGCTTCGGGAGTGTTCACAGAGTGAATGTGTCTCTGCAGTTATAGTTAAGCAGAGCATCTTTATGTTGGTATGTTCTTTTGAAACATCTGCTTTTTTGGAAGAAGGGACCCTAGGCTTCCTTCCTACACACAGGCAATCTCACTTGGTGCATCTATTTGGACAGGTTTCTTCTCCCCGATGGGGTATGACCTCGGTCTGAGCTGGATACAGTCTGGGGCCATTTGGAATTGGCAGATGGTCTGGCTTCTAGCTGGAGTGGAAGGTTCTTTATTCCCTCTTCACTTCCATGTTCCATCCCACAAGAGCCAACTCTGCTCTCAAACAGCAATAAACTATGGATCTAGACTCTCTAGGCTCTAATCCCATCAATGCCTTCTTTATCCCAATTGCTGGCTTCCTTAGGAAACTGAACTTCAGATTCATCTACTCCATTTCTACAAAGCTATGAGGTTTATTTGTTTCCAAGAAATAAGTGGAGGAGGCCACCTCAGCGGGTGCCCTGGCATTGACTCTGGGATCCAGGGGTTGCTACAAAGCGCCCTTGGGATTTACTGGTAGGGATCATTCTACTCAAGGAAGCAGGAGGCCAGAGGGTGGACAGATGCATACCATCAAGCAAAGTCCAGAGGCAACCACATCACTCCACAGCCGAGCTCTGGAGATGGAACATTTGGTCTCTCCAGTGGGCTTCAGGGGCACGAGGGATGGGGGGGTGTGGATCAATGCCTGGAGGAGGCAGAGGTATAGTCACCTCTTTTTCACACATACTGCCCAAGTGGCCCAAGGTTCATCCTTTGACATTAGAGATTTGACTTTAGGATTACAAGAGCCTCAGGAACAAGTGCACATAGAGTTGAACAGGAGGGCCCAGCAAGGACACACTCCAGATGCTGAACACATCAAGATGCCAGGTAATTCATTACTGTTAGTGAAGTGGTGTTTCTGAGCAGAGTCCAGGTCCCTAAACTGCCACCAGCCTTTTCAGCCATGGGTTACGTGGGAGCCACTCTGCCAATTCCACTGGACAGACAACCAGAGTTGGAAGAATCTCGGTCTGGTGAACACTAAGGACCAGGAATAAATCCACTGCAAAGACGACCATGCACCTAACTTCATTTCTACTTCTGCCAAGGGGCCTCCAAACAGCAGGGACAGGGGGTGGGTAATCAGTGGTGGTAGAAGAGGTGGCATATTTGTGACAACCTGAGAAGCAGGAATAGCCAACAGGGGTGACAACAATGGCAAGATCCAAAAAGGCAGCTTTAGTGGGGACAGCAATGAAAACTCCTTTATAACTAGGTCAGGCAGAGATGCCATCCTAGTGTAGGAGACTCCAGTGGAAGAATGGACCATATACGATGTCAGCTGCCATAAATGGTCATTACTCATATTCGAGGAGAAGACCCTAGTAGGCTGACACAAGTGGCAGCAGGTCCCCAGCTCCAAGAGATCCGGTTTTCCATCTAAAGCCTCATCAGCACAACCTTCTGTGTCTGCGTGCCTATCGGGATTGTGGTCCTCTGAGGTCAGGCTCATCCATTAACTTGGCTTGGACCATCCTAGGCTGCCACCAGCCCCACGCCTCTAGACTTAACTTGTGCCATAAGCCAATTCCAAAGTCTTCTAAAGTATACCGAGTGTCGTCACAGCAGTGGCCCCACTCCTGGTACCAGGTTTTGTTTAGTTTTCTATTGCCTTGGCAAAATACCCGAGATAGACAGTTTGTAAGGAGGAAACGTTTTGACTCGGTTTTCTGAAGGTTTGAGTTGATAGTCACTTGGCCCCAATTGCTTTGGGCCTGGAGGGAGGGAGAGCATCAGTGAAGGAGCAAAGCTAGTCACCTCACTCAGGAAGAGCAAGGGAAGGACCAGGGTCCTAACAGACCCTTCAAGGATCTGCCCCCAGGGACCTTACAGCCTTCTACTAGCACCACTCCCCCACACACAGGGTGCCACAGGGTGCCATTGGGTGCCACCAAGACTTCAGTGCAGGACCTTCGGTGGCCATGGTAGAGACTGTACATCTATTCCATTGTTACAAACACCTCACTTTTAGGTGTTAACTTGGATTAGTCAACAGCTAGAGAACTGTAAAAGTTGGAGTTTTGGATATGTCTATGGAGATGTTTCTAGAAGAGATGGAGTAGACCAAGCATGAGAGATTGGTCCCCACATGGAGGAGCCCTTTCCATTGGTTGGGGTCCTGCATGGAATAGGAACGAGTTGAGCCTGGGGGTGGGATGTGCTCTTAATCCTATTCTTGATCAGAACTCCAGGATTGACACAAGCACCCTCTACCCACCTCAGCAGTTTGAAGACTTTCACTAGGACAAGGCTTCTCCGCGCATTCTAACATGTCTGGCTTTCAGATGGCCTGTCGAGGCCTTCTCAGCCTCTGTACTGAAACAAGTTCTCTTAAATCCTGTCTCATACATACTCAGACGAGTTCTTTGACAAAAACGTAACATGAATAACTGTGGTCCAGGGCTCTACAGGATCTGCTTTCCCATCTGAAGCCTCATCGACACAACCTTCTCTGTCTTCATGGCTAGTCTGGGGTCTGCACATATTTATATATCTCCTGCCAATCTTCCCTGAAGATCATTGACTAATAGGCTTTGGTACCAAGCACGATTCTAAAGGAATCAAGTTTTAAGGCTCTTCTGAACCTGGCTCTCTAATCCCATCAGACCTAAAATGTTAGTGATTCTAATCCCATAATACAGAGAACACACTGGTCTCTCTTGACATGAACTACTTAAGATATGCCAATTTAATGTATTTGACCATCAGATTTCAGACAAGGTGAAACAGGATCCCTGGCGAATTTATGTATGCCTTTAAACATTTGTGGAAGAGGGGGGATATTATAGTTTTGAGAAACTGATGGAAAGGCAAGCTCAAGATTTGGTTTGCCAAGTCCACATCAATAGCCAGGGAGCTGGGGGTGCTCAACAGCCACAGAGCTGGAATTAGTTGAATCCAAGAAGACTGCTCGTTGTCCAAAACCTCATGAGCCAGTCCCCCTCAAAAGCACATCTAGTTATCTTATGCTTTTGATGGCATAAAACTCATTAAGTCTTAATTAGGGAAACTATTTGAAGTGGTTAGTTTTAAATTCCTTGGTAAATCAAAGAAATTTAAAACTTAAAGGTTTAGTGACAAAATGAGTATTGATTGGTTTACCTCAGAGTGCATTATTTTATTCCCCATTTAATAGAGTTGTCGGGATTGGATGCTGCTGCCTGGGGTGGATGGCTTTTCCTCAGTGAAGGTCAGAGCTCCTTACTCATGGAAAGAAGGATCCAACCAGGAGAACCAGGCTGGGACATTGAGAACTCAGTTCTCTTGGCATCTGCCAGCCATTCCAAGGTCAAAGACAATTTTTCCAAATCCCTGTTAACTGGAGCCCTGTTCTCCATGCTGCTTCTCATTCAGGGAATGGCTGAGCTGAGTTGGCCTCTATTTCTGTATGAAGCAGCTGGGGAAGGAGTCCTGGTCCACCCCCAAAATTCTGGGAAGCACAGCATGTATCAGAGGGACACGGGGAGTGGTACCAAGATGAAGATATGGAGGGAACTAGGTTTGAAGTCCATGAACTATGGTCACTGGGAGCTAGAGCTCTGATCAGGAGGCAAGAAGTAGGTTTTTCCCCCAGACTTCAGTGCTGACCCCACGTGGAGGAATGAATTCCCACAACAAAGGATAAGAAATCGGCAGAAATATACATTTGACGTTCACAGCTGAACACTCGGATTCCGAGTCAGTCTATGGTGATGACCAGGATGCTCAGGACTGTCACTATTTCATTTGAGCCAATTGCCCAAGGACAGACCAGAGGGTACCTAAAAAAAAAAAAAAGACATGAAGGTTCTTCATGGAAGAACCTCAGCAGCAAAAATTGTTTGCCCAACTCTTGGTCTGAAGGGCTTCTCTGGCATGGAGAAATCCTGGGTGTGGCCCTGGATGCCTGGCTGCCTGCTCCTGGAGCTGCTTCTAGGAGCTACAGAGCCTGTCTCCACCTGAAGGCTCTCCTATTATTATCATATCCGAGTATTGTAGTCTCGTCTGATATCTGTTGCCATCTTTCTGACTGCATTGGACAGGTGTCCCTTGGCCATCCTGTGTGAACTAACATGTCTGGTTTAGTGGTTGGTGATTCCAGTCTTGGGTCAGACTCACCAACTCTGCCAAAGTCATCGGGATTCTGCTGTGAGCATAGGGATCTGTTGGAAGGAGAGTTTGGCAAGATTTTTTAATCTTGATTAAGGGCAAGCACGTGCCACTTTATGACATGCCTTCTCTCCCTTTCACATTTTTGGCAAAGAGACATTGACATAATGACAGGAAACTGTTAGTTATAATTGCTCCCCACCCCATACAATAACATCCAGTCATAAGTAGGTATGACTTAGTTTAGGTCCAACATAGCCGTCAAGTTCCATTCTCTAAACACTTGAAGGAAAGGTTCAAACAAATCAGAACATGTCTGTGGTGCCATAATTGAAAATGGCATTGAGGCCATCAAGATGGTGAGACCCAAGAATCTAGCATAGACCACCACATACAGTCCAGCTTCTATGGGAGTTGTATGGTGTCAGAGGCCAAGGAACACCAACGCTCAGGTGCCCAAACTTCAAGTTGTGTTGTCAACATACCTGGTCCTCACATCATGAGACATGAGACCAGAGACATGAGGCTTTTGTGCCAACCTTCAACCTAGGAAGTATCCCCGCTTAACTTACCCTGTTCAGTTCTGGATCCCCAACACCCTTTCCGCCAATCACAATCGGAAGTCATCCAGACACCGCTGGAATGCTCCAAGAGGAATTGGGACTAGTTCCCAGCTTGGGCAGAGTACCACCTCCCACAGGCCTACAGCCAGGGTTACTCTAGAGAATGCTACCCATTCTCACCAAGGTCTTGATGCCAGCTCAAGACCACAGACTATTTCCTGGGTCTAGAAGGGCAACTGTCAGGTGCTTGCCCTGCTCTAAAGAAAAAGATGATGTATGCAGGGTAGATCATAACAGGGTGATCCTCTTTACTTTGTCTTTCAACACAATCTGTTTAGTTTCCTTTCCTGTAGACCTTGAAGTCCAGCAGAAAGTTCCATGGCATAGAATACTCAGTCAACAAGCAGAGTTGCCAAAATATCATTTTAGACCTTAACACTGACTAGGGTGGAGTTCCTGGTGACTTTCCTCCAAAAAATAATTCTAAGCCACTTTGATATAAGCAATGCCCAAGAAGACTCATCTTTAGGGCTTTATCCAGATCTTTGCTGGCTATGTTCTGAGAGAATACTACCTTTGCCTCAGTGAAAAGAGGTATTTCCTTTGGAGAAAGGGCTATGCGTCAAGTTTCATGTAAGGGAAAAAAAAAAGATTAGGAAGAGCCACCGTAACTTCTGCTTTCAGAGTCCCTTAAGTCAACCTAAAATTTCAGTCAAATTAAGGTCACAGGCAGAAGACTAAAAGCCAATAGCAAATGAGACTAGAGATGACCGAATTCTGTTACTTCAGAATCCAGACTGGGGAAGTCTCGAATTCCACTTGATGAACACTTCTGAACCCAAGTCCAGTGATTCAACTGCAAATGATATGACGACTCCCTCGATCCGAGCTTGCTACCATAACTGATGATTTCTGTCCATAAAGAACTTAAAATACTCTGCTTTGTGATGGTGTCCCAAAATAGAGGGGATATGTGTTTCCAGCAGGAAATGTGCACTATTAGATACAGGCAGTATTTCTAAAGCATTCGATCTCAGCCAAACATGGTTCAAGAGGTGACCTTATGTTGGGGGATCTACAGCTGACATGAACACACTAGTGGCAGTTACATGTCCTTCGTAAAACCACATTGAGAATGAAAGATTTAGAACAATTGAGACAATGGCATTTTAGAGTATAAAACTGGAGTCCCCCCAAGAATTCCTATTCCTGCTCCTATGTATGCCCAGGTGTCAGGAACCTACATTCTCATTGATAAGGTCTCATTTCCAGAAATGAGCTGCAGAGATCACAGCCACAGAATTTTCTACTCCCAGCTAAACTATCACCAAGTACAACCATTTGCAGATGTATTCACATCTATCTGTAGGTAAGACCATTGATCAAGCCAATTGTTTCTAGGTAGTACCATACCCAGGGCTGAAAAGGGGAATGCTCAGAGTGCCAACACCTCAGCCCATTCACAAAGGCCACCGTATTGGACCACATGCCAGTGAGATGGTTCAGGATGAGCTGGAGAACCAAGATACGTTTCCCTGAATGATACTTTTATAACCCACCCCCCCCCCCCAGCACATCTAATTACCAAGATTTTGGTAAGATAGCTATAAAATATTTAAATGTTTTATAGACTAAACTTATTAACATTTTCCAGGGATGGCATCAGTTTTAGATAAGAGGACACATGCCAGTGTTTGTCAGAAGTGCTTGAATGATACCCACTTCCCACTTGGACTCGACTCTATGCCTTGGTTTACCTTGATCTGGCCTGCCTACCAAAACCAACATTCCACTCCTCCACTTTAAGCAGTACTGTTAGTAAATCCAGGCCAAGGTCAAGCCACATTGACAAGTTCAAGGTAATTTGAAAAGTCTCAAGCCACGTGTGTTAGATGAGAAGCTATCTAACATTGACAAAGACCATCTATAGTGACCATGATTTTCATAAGTAGGTATTTTATAAAAGATGAATTTTCAGAGAAATTCACAGGAATATATATAATCCAGCCCTGGGGTTAGCAAAACCATATTTAGCTGAATGAATACATAAGATTTGAGGTTGGGTAAGTGTCCCCTGAAACACATTTGAGAGCTAACACATGAATATGCTGTGTGCCACTGAACTAGACACAAGGAACACAGATCAATGCATATTCTCAGAGTTCGGTCCCCAAAGCTACCATGGAGCAGGAAGCTTAGCACACCAAGGTCAGAATACGGGTTCTTTGGGGTGTACATTCTCAGCGTCCTGGGACCGTCAGAACCAAGATGGCCAATTGAGCCAAGATGCTCAGCAGACACTTGCTATGGCAGTGGCAGATGAGGGGCAGCATCTGTGCTAGTTTAGGGACCATGTGAGGTGAGTAGAACCCTCAGAGGGCAGGGTATAGATTTGTGCTTCCACATCAAGAGGCTGCCGGGGGAAGGAAGGCACGCTGCCCCTCTGCCCCCCAGCGTGTGTACCCAACCCATATCTGGTTCCAGGCACGGAGGTATCTTGCCCTAATAGAAATACTCCATGCTAAGGGGACAAGCTGATTGGCATCACAGCACCCGAGGCCGTAACGCAGCTGGATGCCTCTTGGTCCAATATGCAATCCAGTAGTTTGCTACACACATTTAGACGCTTGTAGTCTGCAAGCTAGTCATAAGGCTGCTTGGGGTACCGAGGCAATAGGGATTTAGTCCTTGTCCCTAAAGCTAGGCTTTATTACCATAATGTCATTGAAGGCCTAAACACTTTAAGAATGATATAAGGAAAGGTCTATCCCCCTTCCTATGGATGGTGGGGACTAGGCTCTCGTGTGACCCCTGCCTCGCTCTCTGCTTTGGATACAGATATAAGTCCAGTGGTGCCTCCAGTTGAGAGAAGCATCCCCTCCCCCTCCCCCCCAAGCATAGGCAGGCTGAGAAAATACCCCAGGAAGGGTTTAAATTCAACCTTTCCTTCTAAGCCAGTTCATTTTAATATTCAGTGTTTTTTAAACACTTTGGACAAGTGAGAAGTTCGTGGGGTTTTTTTGTTTTTGGTGTTGGGGGAAGCAGTAGGGCACTTTATCTCCATTCTTTCCTGAGAATGGAGATGACAAGGGAAATAAAAGGATTCTGCAGAAAAGTCCAGTGATTGGGCGAATGCCAAGGTTCAAGGATGGTCAACAGCCACGCATAGAACAGTGGGTATGTGATCAGCCAATCCTGTCTGGTTCCCGCCACTGAGGTTATCTTGAAAGCAGATGGGAAAGCCTCCTTGCAGAGCAGTTCTCCCACCATTCACAGAGAGCAGAGAGAAACCAGAACCTGGACCTGGGAGAGCTGGTTCTTCATTGTACTCTGGACCCAACTCACTGGGACACTGGAGTTGGCTTTGACTGACAGCACTATGCATGCACAGAGACCAGAAACCAGGTGTGTCAATCACTCTGCCTAAGCTTGTGAGTCAAGGATATTTGACATAGTAAATGAGGCCAAGCTCAAGATGTCATCCAGTGGAAAACACAATTAGATGTGGACAAGAGTGTGATATCCCCAGAGTTCTGAGAACAGGTCGTGATTGGGTATAAAATTGAGCCTCCTGCATCAGTCCTTCCACCCGGACAGGGGTGGACTGGACGCCTGGGCCAGGATTCCAGCTCAGGCTGCAGGGGAGAAGACAGTGGAATTGCCACCTGAGGCCCTGGGGCCCAGCTGGCCAGGCTCCCTGCAGACACAGAAGGCTGGTTCAGCATTGGCCTCATACCACAGCAGCTGGGTTCCCGAAGATACAAGAGGAAGTGCACTCTTCTTGCTTCCTGCCTGCAAATTGCCACCCCTGCTCCTGGATCCATTGCAGCATGTGCCCTTGTGTGTTCACAGGAGCAAAGTCTTAATGTAGAGCTTTGAATGGCCAGGAGCAGGAGGCAAGGGGGTCCTAGGAGGATGGTCAGCTCCACCTGGCCACAGACAGCTGGACTCTGGCTCTCCCCCACCCTGCCTGCCTGCAAGCAGCCCATCAAAGTGGGAGGGCAGGTGGTATCCCCGGCCCTAGAAGGGCCATCTGCTTCCTGTTGAACTGGGAGACTGGGAGACTGGGAGATTCAAGACGCTAGAGAAGTCCATCTCCAGCTGCTCCATGGCTTGGGATACAAGCTGAGGGAGTACTGTTCTCTGGTGAAAGTGGGGACTTACTGAACTTTAGTACTGGGCAGACTCAAATTTGGGAGCATTGAACAGAGAACAAGAAAGTACATTGGGGTCAAGCCTGCTATGGTGGTGGCAGCAGCTGCAGCACTGGTTGGCTGCAAAGGGGACATCTAGCATGGAAGAGCTTATAGATCAAAAAAGCAGCCTGAACTTAGCAAAATCAGAGGCAGCACAACACCCTGGTATTGAAAAGTGCTTTTTACTTCTCAATTGGCAACTGGAGAGTGGAAGCAGAAGCCATGTTTAGGCCACCACCTTGTTCCAGCACATTCCTACTACTCATCATCTAAGGTGGACATAGACCATGTGTGAAATGGACACAGCAGATTGTACCCAGGGTATTCGAGTCAGAAAAGTCAGGGGAGTGCAACATGCTCTCCCTTTGAGTCTGGCAGCTCATGGGATGGGCTGAGGAGGACTGGGAAATGCATCAGGCAGGTGTGAGTACACTCAGGGGATCCAACCCTCCCCACACTCTGCTGCCCTTGAATACAGACTCCCCAGGCTTAGTCCCTACCCCATGATGGGGATTCTTGGGAGGCTCCTAAGACCCAGGCTCCCAGCAAAGACTGGCATCTGCCTGGCCCCAGGTGTGGGCGATCTCTTCATTGATGATACAACCCAATGTAGCCCTGAGGCCCAGCGAGTTCCAGAAAGTGGAACACCCTTTGTAGAACTGTGGGAGCCCTACCCTGGGGGTGCATCCATATGGTCTTGTCTGGACAGAATTTCCTTTGACAGTTATTCCATCTTACTGGCGAGAAGGGAAACAGCTATTTCAACCAGCTTTATTTTTGGCCACTCCAGCTACCAGCTCAGCAAGCAACACAAGAAAGTGGCCAATACCACCCAGCCCTTGCTTTCTTGGTACATAGCACCACCACCACCCCCACGCCACAAAAAAAAAAAAAAAATAGAACAGCTGGACACAGGCAATTCCGTCTATTCTTGTGGACTGTTTGAGACTCCGTGGAGACAGTTTCATTAAGAATCTTCTTTCCTTAGTGCCAGATGTGGTTCCTGGTTATTTATTGGTTTAACTGCTGTGCCCACCCTTTCTGTTTTTGTGCTAATTAGCGTCCTAGGTGTTGTAGTAGGCACCAGGTATTTAAATGCTGTATTGGATGTTGCTTTCATCATTGTCCTTTCCCCTTTTCTGTGTGTGCTAGGGAGGGATCTAAGGAGAAACTAGGTTCACAGGGTAGGGATTCTGAACTAAAGCCACCAAATACAGCAGACCTTCTCCAGTTAGCCACACTCTGACATCAGCTGTACTCTAATACAGAGAACAGGTGAGAGAAAACCTCCAACTGACAGAGCCCCAATTAGGCATGGCTGGAGGGGGTCTCGGGTCCCACCAATGGACACCAACTTCTATAGCAAGGATTAATAGAGGCTATGGATACCACACCTAAAGGGGTCTCTGTCTAGATCACTCTAGGATGCCTTAGGAAGAAGGCTGTGTGCCCTACGAAGCCCCACACATGAGAGTGGAAAAGAAATCCATCTCAACAGATGCAGAAAACCCATCACAGGACTATGACATGCACAAGGTAACTAGCTGCCTCCTCGAGGTCGTGATCCACCAGCAACTAACTCTTAAGATATTTCCATTTCATCCACTTTAGTATTTGAAAGAGAAATGGTCTCTGAATTCCAAGCACACAAAGCATGATTGAGTTAAGGAAGTCGGCACAGGATCTGAGTGCAAAGTCAATAACGAGATGAATGTTGAGAACCAAACAGGAATCTCAAATGAAAGATGGTGATTAAGATATCCAGTTGTAGGGCTGGGGATGTGGTTCAAGCGGTAGTGCATACGCCTGGCATGCATGCAGCCCGGGTTCCATCCTCAGCACCACATACAAACAAAGATGTTGTGTCTGCCAAAAACTAAAAAATAAATATTAAAAAATTCTCTCTCTCTCTCTCTCTCTCTCTCTCTCTCTCTCTCTCTCTCTCTCTCTCTCTCTCTCTCTCTCTTAAAAAAAAGATATCCAGTTGGAAGTCTAGAATAGACTATGCTAAAGCCAGAATCTCAGTTGGAAGACAAAGTGGCCAGCCTCGAACATTCAGATAGTATTAAGGAATATAAGTATGACCAGAAGATACAAGTAGTCTGGGATAACAGTAAGAATTTATAAATAGGATTTAAGTAATTGGAATTGAGTGTGGAAAGATGCAAGCTAATAGAATGAATACCCTCTTCAGGGAAACAATTTTTAAGCCTCAAGCATGAGATTGACATCCAAGTACAGGAAACATTCAGAATCCCAGACAAAAAAAAAAAGATTTAAAAACTCCATGAGACATTGTAGTTTAAGTGTCTCATTGATCCTATGTTTTCAGAGATCGATAAGCCCTTAACCCAATCGAAGAGGATCCAGATGAAGTTTGAAGTGAAAAAGGATATCACCACAGATGTTCCAAAAATCCAGAGAGTTATGGACTATTTTGAAAGCAGACTAACAAGTTGGAAAACCTGGAAGATGTAGATCTTGGAAGGTTTATGCCCAAAGATTTATCAAGAGGAAATAGCCTAAGCAGGACTAGTAACTAGCAATATGATAGAAGCAGTTATCAAATGCCTTCCAATAAACAGCCCAGGATCAGAAGGATTCTCAGCTGAATTCCAGACATTTAAAAAAATGAATGCCAATGTCCCTCAAGTTATTCCACAAGTTAGAAAGTGGAACATTTACAGATCCATTCTAGGAATCCAGCATCACTCCATCTACAACTAGACAAGGAACCATCAAGAACTGCCGACTGACATTCCGGATGAACTCAGATACAAAAATCCTTAATATATTAGCCAGTTGTATTCAACAGATTAAGATCAAACAGCATGACCAGCTTTCTTTAATCCCATGGATGCAGAGATGGTTTAACATGCATGTCAATAGTTTATCACGTTAAGTAGAGTTAAGGACAAAAGTTAGTGATGAAAAGAAAGTCTTTGACAATTCGGCATTCATAATGGAGTCGCTGAAGAAAATAGGGATAGGAACTACCACATCATAAAGATTATGACAAACTCAAGGCCATCATGGTGGCTGGGGAAAAGGAAGCATTTCCTTTAAAATCTGGAAGGCAAGAATGTCTACTCCATTCCTGTTCAATACAGTACTAGAAATACTCCCCAGAGCAACGAGGAGAGGGAAGGAAATAAACAAAGTAGGAAAGGAAGCAGATTCAGTTTGCAGGTATGATTCTGTATTCAGAAGATAAAAACAAACAAACAAACAAACAAAAAAACTACCAGAAGACTGCTACAGCTAATGTATTCAGCAAGATATCAGAGATACCTGAGTCCCTGTTCATCCTGTTCAAATTTCAATTAAAAAAAAAGGATCAGAGACCTAGGAATTAGACCAGAAACTACCCAGGTCCTAGAAAATGTAATGTCAGTACTCCAGCACATGGGCAGAGGCACTGAGTTTCCTCAATAGGACCCCTAAAACTCTTACCATTATTTTCCAAACTAGCAACATGCCATCAAGGTAGAAAACTTCTGCACAGCAACAATGTTGAGGGAATCTTCAGAATGGAAGTCTTTGCTAGTTACTTTTAGGATACCAGGAATTGAACCCCGAAGTGCCTCACCCCCAAGCCACATCCCCAGCCCTTAGTTTTTGACACAGGATCTCGTTAAGTTGCCGGGGGCCTTGCCAAGTCTCTGAGGCTGGCTTTGAGCTGGAGATCCTCCTGCATCAGCTCTTACTCTTGTGATGGAGGATTAATATCCACGATCAATAGAGAACTCAAAACTTCACACCAGAAATAACGATCCAAACAACAGGCCAATTAAGTAAACAGACACTTCAAAATACAAATGATTAGTAAGAAAATAATGTTCAACATTCTTAGCAGTTAGGGAAATAAGCCCGATTTCTTGTCACTTCAATTAGAATCTCATTAACAAATGCTGGAGAGAATGGAGAGGAAGGATTCTGCTGAAGGGATTCTAACATAGCCAACTAGTAGTGGAGACACTGTATGATCTAGCTGTGCCACTCTTTGGTATTTATCCTCAGGAATTAAAATTCATACTATAGCTATACACACATACCCATGTTTATAGTAGCACAATTCACAAGAGCCAAACTATGGAATCAGCCTTGGTTTCCATCAATGGATTAAAAAGAAAAGTGATATCTATACACAATGGACTTTATTTAGCCATAAAGAAATTTGCAGGAAAATAGATGGAACTCGAGAACATTATGTTAAGCAAAAAACCCAAACTTGGAAAGTCAAGGGTGATGTTATCTCATGTGGAAGCAAGAGTGGTAAAAGGTATAGGGAGGTCTTGTTTTAAGAGGAAGATCAGTAGAGAGGAGGGAATTTGCAGACACCTGTGGAATGATTGCTTTTGTCATCTTCTGCACCACTATGACCAAAAGACCTGACAAAGACAAATTTAGAGGGGAGAAAGTTTATTTGAGGGTGGACATCATGGTGGAAGAGGTTGGAGGAGGAAAGAGGCTCAGGACAAGGGCAGGAAAAAGAGATCTGTTTGACAAAGACTAAACCCCAGAAGCGCACCCCAAGTACCCACCTCTTCTAGCCACACCCTACCCGCCTACAGTTACCACTCAGTTAATCCTCATCAGGGTATTAACTCATATTGGTTGAAGGTTCTTGCAACCCAGTCACTTCCCCATTAGACCTTATGCTCTCTCAAGCTTTTGGGCAACACCTTACATTCAAACCCTAACATGATATTGGCCAAGTTACATTGCTAGGTCGCATGCAACAGTGAGTCCCAGAGAGGGGACCACTTCAGAGCATGCCTCCTTCCAGCCAGTCCTGTAAAAAGTTGTTCATGCTTCCAGACAACTTCTCTTTGAGAATGAAAGGACTTCAACTGCTCTCAAGTGGGAGCTTCCTTGCAGCCGAGCCTCCTGGAGGTGGGGGCAACAGGAGTTTCCCTCTGAGTTGGGTTCCCTTGGGATACAGATGGCAGGATCTCCTGGAGTCCGACTTTCAACAACATGTAGCTGCAGGTGGAGGCGGCCATGCTCCCCCCTTTCAGGGTGCAGGATTCTAGATACATAGAACATTTAAGCTTTTCTATTCAGAAGACTTCAATGGTTTGACAGTGGTTTATAAGCCAGGGCACTTTGCCAGCATTATTTCCCGTGGTAGCTTTTCCGTGTTGCTGTTTAAAGATGCTGAGAATGGCTTCCCAGCTGTTAAGTGCTTAACATTGCATTTTAAGCATGTAGCTAAAGGTATTCATGAGCTGTGTTTAGGGGACCATTGTCATAGCATGCAGGTTAGTTTTCTTATAATATTAAGCTAAAAATTGATCTCCCCTTCATATTCTTGCTGTGTTATGGTCATGTGTCAATGGGGTTCATTGTGACATGTTTGTACATGCACACAAGTGCCTTGTTAATTTCATTCTGCCCTTCTCTCCCTTTCCCATCCCTCCTCCTTGCCCCTTGCTCCCCCCATCCTCCACTCCAGTTTCATTTTTTAAAAACCACCTTGATATGGTGGACATCAGAAAGCCACACATTGACTCATCACCTGATGTATTTGGTTTCTTTAAATTGCTGTACTGTGAGCCTCAGAAATGTGTATTTCATTTCTCATGCTCTACCAGTATTGTCTTAAAGCCATTTTCATCAGGAGAACCTTTTTTTATATACATACAGCAAACATAATGTTTATTCCATTCTGCTGCCCTTCCTGTCCCCCCTACTCCTCCCCTCCCCTCCAATCTAATGTGACACACTTTTTTTTTGTTGTTCTCATCACAACATCATACATGTATTCTGTATAACAATGTGTTTCTCCTTTCATTTTTCAACTGGAGAATCTTTAGTCAAATGAGCCATGCCCTAGAAGGAGTGGGAGAATTCAGAAGTTTGGAATCCTGATTACTTATGGGTTTGGCAATAATCCTCAAATGATATTAAAGATAAGTTGTTCACGGAAAATTCTTCCATGGTCTGCCCTCCAATCGCATCAGTAGTAGTCAGAGTTTGAGTGTTATGTGTCCACACTAAAATAAAGCTCAGCTTGGGTTTTGTGCTTTGTTCCTGCAGAAGGTCGTGACATTATGGCACCAACAATTAAGCTGGGCAGAGAAGTTACTGGTGGTGCTGCATTCCATAGGTCTCAAAATGGCCTTCAGAAAACCTAGAACTCCCAGATTGTCATAGTGAGTGAAAACTGATCAGAAGAGTCCCCTTATGCCTACTTAACCAGTTGGGGGACTAGAAAGTTCTGTGGAGGCTACGGACTCAGGAAAGCAGACTGGTTATTGGGCCAGCTGGTCCATACAGACCAGCATTGGTTCTGAAGTGCCAGCCCCTCTGCTTGGTAAGCTCAGATATGCCCAAGGGGGCAAGCGGTGCCCCGAGTCTCAGAGCAGAAGCAGACATTCAGCCAACATCAATATAGAGTAGTTCATCTGCGAGTGTAACCCCTTGAGCTCCTTCTTAATGAGGTCCTTGTGGCATGCTCCCCTTAATTGAGCCTGTATCTGTTCTTCGGTATCCTAGGCTTGGTTTCCTGTTCTTGGCAAGTCAGGTAGAAGCCAGCTCTGCCCTTGGGAGCCTCAGCAGCCAGACGCTCAAAGGCCAAGTGAAGGTCTTCACCGGCGCCCCCTGGAGGCCACTGCTTTGTCTTAGGAGGCTTGTGAGTGAAGGGGCAGATGGGGGAATTTGAAAGAAACTTGGTCCTTCTCAGTCTAGTTCTTTGGGAAGGAATTATTCATCGTGCACTCTAATGGGTAGGACGTGGCCCCGCCTTAGGCTCTTCATTGGCTCCTGCTGTACAGTGTCAGCATAACCTAGGATATGAAATCCATGGTTCCCTTATCATTGGAGGGGAATTTCACTGCCAAGTCCTTCTCATCCCAAAGGTTTTATCCCCATGTCCCCTCTCTGGGGACATAAAAAGCTCAGCCCCCACCCTTACCCACAGGGGTGGCTTGCTTTCAGTAAACAGGTACCTCTAAGGGCCACGGGTGCCCTTACTTGTCCTTTAAAAGCTCCCACTTGAAACACAGGAAAAGTCACAGGCTTCATGGGACACTGGGGGTCTGACTACAGACCCGAGATAAAAGGGAAGCCAGTTTTCCTTCAATGGGGACAGGAAATATCCTCAGCTATTGGACATGCTTCCAGGCCATCTGCCCCTTCCAGTCAGGAAGTCCACGTGGGAGGAGGACAGCCCCATTGACTTCCTGTCCGCTTGTCTGGGAGGATGCCCTTTTGGTCATTTGGTGTCAGATAGCTTGGGCTCCTGAGAAGCTGGTACCCACAAGAATGGTCTTCAAGGGCAGTAGAGGAAGTGCCTTGCAAGCCAGAGCCACCAGCTGCACCAGAGCCAAGCCCTGGAGGCTGACCTATCCCACATCATCCCTTGAAAGGCAGAAGTTATCCCAGTATTCTAGGGAGCCAAACATGGCCCACACACGATCAGACCCAGAAGCATGTGTCACAACACAATGGCCAACAGGCACTTCGTATCCCTGGAGACGGTCACAGACAGGCTTCCTTCATGGCTCTGATGTTCACATGCACTCATCCAGAGGAACATTTATGGAACGGGAGAGGGGGTGAGGGATGTGCCTCTGTACATGTCAGATATTTCAATCCAGCAAGTGGCACTTGGACTTGTTCCCTGTGTTTGGAGACCACACTTGAATACAGCATCATCTCATTCTTGTGTTATGAACACATGGGCCACAGAGGAGGAAATAGTTATGTTCCTTCCTAGCAGTAGTTAGGATCCATCTGAAGCCTGCCTTGTCTGTTGACTCTCAGACGGTGACCAGAGAGGGACAAGATTAGATCCAGTGGCCAGTCACCTGGCCAGGCACCACCCAGTTAGCTGCAGCCCCTTGGACGTGCACCTTCCACAGGGCAGCTTGGGAGACAGTAGGTACACAGCTCTCGTCCCCAACTGCAGGCTTCGTTCTGAGACCATCTCTGAAGCCCAGGGCCTTTCCCCCGAGGACATTTCTGGGAAGAGAAAATTCTGGCCCTTCCTGCAACTAGTAAAGGTCACAAGCTTCTCCCAGCTGGGACTTGTGGCATGGAAATGGGCCCAAATGAGGCAGAAGATAAACATCTCCCCAGGATGACATGAGGAAAGCTAGCCCTTCCTTGCAGGTGACCCACTTGTGGAATAAACACACATTTATATCGACTTCTGGGGGAAGTCGAGTGTCTGAGAAAGCCTATTGAGAGTCATTAGACTTATACTTTCATGACAGAGAATTCTAGAAGCAGAAGCGAAGCACCCTCGGTATGTCCACAAGAACCCCAATTCAAAGGGCAGCATCTCAGCAGCAGGGGTATTGTCTGTGGCCTACCAAGGACCCCAGGGGGAAAAAGGTGATGAAAGATGACAGAGCCTTCCGTCCCGAGAGGGCACCAAGGAAGGCCCACTCCTCCTGTGCCCGAGTCTGCTCGGGAGCCAGGAAAAGAATGCAGAAGGCTACAGTCAAACCAGAGCACCAAGGTGCTGCGACTCCAGGGAAATACTGGGCTGTTCACCACCAGTGTCCCTCCACGAGGACCCGCCTCAAGGCCCTCTGGAGACCAAACGGCAAGAGGATCAAGGTGCAGGTGCCCAGAGCAGAATTCTTCCTGGGCCCACTTTGAGATGCAACCAAGGAAAAAAATAACACCCTCAGGGACATCTTTCCCAAGAGGCTTTCTGTCCCCTTCAAAGTTCATAACATGTAGGCTGCAGAGATGGGACCTACTCCTACAGGCCTGGGCCATCCGACAGTGTCACAGGACACGAAGGAGGAGTTAGAAGTATGTCTGACAGAAGTGGAGCTGCGTAGTGTGTCCCGTGACCCCACCACAAGCCCAGTGGCAGGAACTGAAACCAGATCTCCCTGCCCAGGTTCCAGGAGAGCCACATGGTGGCCCGACGTCTTTCTCCACTTCTCTCACAAAAGTCGAGCCAACAGGCAGCCGAGGGACCACCCATCCCACTTCTTGACCTAATGGACATGCACAGGAGGAAGGAGTCGAAGGGCACGGGAGGACTCGGGGGTGGGCTCCTCTGGTCAAGGATTGTTCCAGACTCCTCTCCTGATGTACCTGAAGTTTGGCTTTGCAAGGGACCTGTAAGAGCCCACTGCAAACTCAGGGTTCCGCATAGGGAGGTGGCATGGGGAGGGGCCGTTAAAGCTGTCCCCAAGGCTTCTGCCACAGACTGTCTAAAGTTCAAGCCAGGAAGTGAGGAACCTGGGCCCCCTTCCTGCCGGCCAATGAGAACTGGGCGCTGGGCCACATCCTGCCCAGTTGGGCTTGGGTTTTAGACATAGAGAAACTGTCATGAAATAACGAGCTGTTTCTACTTACACCTTGTAGGTGGTCACCCCCTAGCAATCGTTTTTTGAAGAACTCAGGGATTCTTTAGGCAATAGCAGCTCTACATGATTTCACCTTCCTCCTGACAGGGAGGGTTATTTACCACATACCAATTTTCTTCGAAAGAAAATCATCTTGAAAACTTGGGATTCACAAGAGTCCTTGGTAAGTTCTAGGAAACCCAAGAGATCAGAGCACCTCAGGCCATGTTGCTTTGACATAAACCCCAGGAAGTCTTTCTCCTGGATTTCCTACCCTTCTCCATCCACTATGAGTGAAGGAGGTAAGAATCTATTTGAAGACTGGACTGCTGGTGATTTCTCCTCCTTGGAGAGGTTAAAGCATCAGCAGTTTTAAGTTCCCTGTGGAAACTGGTAAGAGGACCACCTTTGGTTTGCCTAAACCACCCCCAGTGATGCTGCCCTTGACACAGGATGCCACTTCTCACCCACATCTTGTACAAGTTCAGGGAGGAAGAAGGAACCCCCTCATTCAGAAAGGGGGATCTTTTCATCAAGCCGAGACTGTCTCTGTCTTAGGCCGATTACAATTCCTCCCAATTTTAGAGGAATTAAAAAGAGTATGAGCCAGAGTTTACTACCCAAATCTGTTTCTGAAAGTCAAAGCAAGTGGCCGGCCGTGCTCGAGTACAGACAGCTCCCTCTAAGAAAGAGGAAATCTTGCACAGGCAATCTTTAGACACTAAAGTAGGTGATTTGACAAGACTCTGTGGCTCTTCTGGCCTAGGAGTGACACTCTAAGCCGTGGGTTTGCAAAGCTACAGAAGGGCCTCAGATGGGCCTGGGTTCCAACCCTTAACCCACGCCCTGGCTACTGTCATAGCTCTTGGTATTCCATGTATCTTTGCATGCTACTTCTGTCTGGTTTTGAACTTATATTTTCATAATCATTGCTCCAGGCTAGAGGATAATGGATCATTGGCTGTGTTACATACCCATATCATGTTGGATTATTATTCTTTTATACCCGTTCACTAGGGGTTTACCATGAGGGGATGCGGAATTTAAGGGAATCAATTCTCTGTCTCTATTGAGATGATTGGCGTTTGTCCTCAATTGCGTGAGATGCATCCCATTCATCGACTCATGTATGTCAAACAACCTTGCGTCTACAGGTCAGAACCAGCTCCATCATGGTGCCAGGACCTTTGATGTGATATTGAACTTTACTGCAAGTATTTTGAGGATTTTTGTATTTATGATGGTGTCACTTAGTGACATGTCTTCTCCCTTCAACACTTGACCCTGGCCAGCTGCATGGCTAGTGTCTCACACCACAGTTCTGCCTATCGCGTTGAACTGCTAGTGCCACAGTTTACACCAGTAACCAAGAGGGGGTTTGCCACTGCTTGGAAAGCACCCTCAGGGCAGTCACCCCCAGAAGGTTGAAGTGATCGGGAAGGTCTATTCTAAGCCACATTGGCTTCCATGTTTTGGCTTCACCATATTCAGCCCCTGAGAATCAAAGACCAATAGCAGCCGTGGAAACCAAAGCGAATAGGAACTCAGTTGAGAGCCACCATTTAGAGGAGCTGGCAGAGCCAAGTTCCAGTATAGCTCCCTTTTGTCCCCTCATGGTCTGCATTCGAGGCCTCATCACAGTCAACAGTAAGGAGAGCAGGCCTTGGACAGCACCCACCTCAGGGTGAATTCCTTTTCTTCTACAGTTGGACATCTTTCCAAGTGCTGAGCCCTAGGCTTCCCGATATGGAACTTGGAATTCTTCCACACCAGCCATAAGGAATTAAGGGAGGCATTTGAAAGATCCACGGTAAATAGCTAATATGTTTATTGAGTAATGGGAGAAAGTTCTCTTCCAAAAATCTTATTGGATTTACAATAAGACGAGTGGATTTTTTTATGGCCCCACAGACAGCATTGTGTAGAAGAAACGATGTCTTCAAGAATAAATTTACTCTCCATAATTGGAGAGTTGACAGTTCAGGCCAAGTTGGCATCACCTGCCCCAAGTGATCATCTCCTCCCTTGGGAGGAGCTAGCATGTTGTAGTATAGAGCCCAGATGAATTTGGGCCAAATCCAAGCCATGTGGCCTGGTCAAATCCCTGCCCCAGCTGGATAAGATTTTGCTATCATGTCCCTCAAGTCTAAAAATAACAATTCAGAACAAGTTGACTTGCAGAATGGTACTTCCACACCAACCTCGGTAAAAAGATAAGAGTGAACACCCTCGTCTTGTTCCTGATTTTAGAGAAATGCTTTCTATCTCCTCCCATTCAGTCTGATACTCGCTATGTGATTTGTAGATATCCTGTGTTATTTGGGCTTCTTATCATTTTATACCTGTTTATTCAGAGTTTACCACAAAGGGATGCCAAGTTTAAGGGATGCCAAGTTAGAGGCAGCCAATTTTCTGTCTTTAGAGACAATTGTCTGGTGTTTATCCTTGGTTGCATGAAACACGTTGCATTTATCGACTTGTGTATGTTGATCAAAGTTGCATCCTTAGAACACAACCAAATTGATCATTGTGCATGAGATAGAATACTTGAACTTTGAGATAATGAATTTTATTGAGGAGTTTCTCATTTATGTTCATCAAGGATATTCATCTAGTTTGTTGTGTCGTATCTGGTTTCTTTAGGGCAATACTTGAATTCTCCGACTCATGAAGGCAGTAAGTTCTTCAAAGGTCTGGAAAAGTTCAGCAACTGAATCCATTCAGTCCAGGGTGTTTCTTTGGAGACAGCTTATGACTGCTTCAATGTCATTGCTAGTTACTGGTCTAAGCAGGATGTCAACCTAAGTTTGGTAAATCCTGTGAGTCTAGAAATTTGTTCATTTCTTCTGGATTCTCCAGTTTGGGAACATTTTGAGAAGTTGTACACACTCTCTGGCTTTTGGCATTATCTGTAAAAACCTCCCCTCTTGCCAGCTTCTGTTGCATTTTTCCTCAGACAATTTAAAGGTTTGTCAATTTTGTGTATCTTGTCAAAGAATCAACTCTTTCCTTGGTCCTTTGCATTGTATTTTTAGCCTCTTTCTGATCTTTATTTCTTGTCTACCATTTGTTTTTTGCTTTGGCTTATTGTTTAAGTTCTTATGATGCATCACTAGGCTATTTGAGGTCTGTCCTTCTGTGGACACTCGCAGCTATGCAAGTCTTGTTTTACTGTGTCCCAAAGGATCTGGTTGGTTATTTCCAGTTTTCATACAATTCTAGGAATTTCTTGACTTCCATTTCAATGACCCTCTGCTTGCTCAAAGCCTATTGCTTCATCCCTTTGTGACCACATATAATTTCCGCAGCTTCTTTTGCTCTTGACTGCCACGATTTTGTTATGGTTTGCTAAAAATGCAAGGTATGGTCAGATTTGTGTTGCCAAGATTTGAAATATTTATGGCCTCAAATATGATCATTAGAGAAAATTCTGCATGTTCATGAGAATCAAGTATTCTGCAGTCTTTTCATGAATCATTCTGTAGGGCTGTTAATTACAGCAGAGAGCAAGGGGAGACAATGGATCGAATGAATGGAGGAAGTGTGGTATGTGTATAAAGTATCATTTAACTACAGAATGAGATGCCATCTGTAGAAACATGAGGCAGAGATCTTTGTGTTGAGCAAAAATAACCTAAACTCCTTACAAGTATTCTATGCTTTCTCTCATGTGGAGTCTCAGATGACATGAAAGGGGATTTTTTGGGGGTGGGGGGAAGGTGAAGGGGACTAGGGAGGAGTGGTAGAGGTTGCCATGTGGGTGGCTGTAACCAGAGTTATAAGCATGTATAGAAATTCAATGAAATCCCTCGACTTGTACTAGCCCTATGCACCTATTTAAGAGACATTTAGGATTTTACTGATTTCTTTGCCTCATGTGGTCCAAGAACCCAGCCCCTCCTCCAGGCTTCAGTTGATCTAGGATTTTAGTAGAAACTGTTGTCAGAGGCCTGCTCCTGGGCATGAGGTTAGGGCTCGCCTAGGGAGGTCTGCCTGCAGGATGGTGCATCCAATGGCCAACCCTGAAGCCGATGTAGAGAAAACCCAACATGCCTATTGGACTATTCATTGATTGTAGGTGGCTGACCTTAATCCAGAGACAGGATGGTCTCATGTCTAGGCCAAAAGTTTAGGTAAGACCACAGGTGGTCCAGTGGACTCAAGAAAGTGGATGGTGGGGAAGTGGAGGAGGGTTTGATGGGAAGATGGATTGACCCTCCCAGTGGAGGCTGACCACACTGGAACTACTGTCATTTTGGAGAAGTTAGGCTATGTGTAACTTAGACACATCCCAAGCAAAAGGGAACACATTAGGGTTCGGGGCCATCATCATCATTTATGTTTGGCCCAATCCCCCTGCACAACTGGCAGGAGGAATCCATGGAACCCGAGTTGGAGAAGTCCAGATCTCTAGTTTCATGGGTGGCTGTGGAGACTGACATAGGTGGATTTTCAGAGAGAATTGCTCTGTGGATATAGAGCTTTCAGACTTGATGAAGTATTTGTTTTGTTCTTATGTCTCATCTAATTTTAGATGATATTTAGGTTAGGAGTGAGGAGCCAACACTGTGGAGAGTGCTTTGCCAACGTTTGGCTCTGTGGTGGTCAAACTGCACCCAGGAAGGTGCAGGCAGGATGACTGTTGTGTGATGGCTGAGCTAGCTTCCTTCCCAGGTCCCAATTCCACTGAGAGGATGCCAGCAGCCAGATTTCCCTGCATTTACCAAGAATACTGGATTCTATGTTGGGAAATGGGAATTGCAATATTAAGTTGCAGATTTCTCATTCTGTGTAAAAGTGTCTTTGGGAACCCGTGACTTTCTGATATTCCAATGCCCATGACAGACAGAAGTCACCATAGTACGGTATTAAACTTACAACATGGAGTCAGTTCCAAGTATGACCACTATTAAATGGAACCAGAACATTTTGATGTCCTATGTGAACCAAGTCTCGTATGGTATTAGGAAGTACTTGAAGACCAGTCACATTAAGTTTTAGAGGACATAGTGGCCAGCTTGAAGCTGTTCCTTCTGGGTTGGGGGATGTAGCTCAGAGTTAGAGCACTTGCCTAGCAGGCATGAAGTGTTGGGTTCAATTCCCAACTCACAGGGCTCCTCCATGACCAGATTTTGCATAGCTTGAGAAGGAAAACACATCCTTTTGCCTTGGGATAACACTCTGGGGCTGGAGTGTCCCACAGGTGTTGTAAGCACAATCAAGTGAAAGACAAAGGTAACTAGCGTTGAATGTTTTGACAGACAACTACTTTCGACTAAGAAATTCAGCTGAGGAAAACCGCACAGTAGTAGTATTTTGGTTTATCAGCTGCTGCCTTCAAGGCACATATGGTCCCATGTATTAGAAGAGACCCCCCACTTATAACCAGATGCTTCAGTGGCCCCAGTATCTCCCCTTGTGAGCCTTATACCCAAAACTGAGGGACAGCTAGATGAGGTGGTGCACGCCAGTGACACAGGAGGCTGAGGCAGGAGGATCGCAGGTTCGAGGCCAGCCTTGGTGATTTAATAAGACACTAAGAAACTTGAGAAAGTTATGAGGGCTGGGGATGTGGCTCCGTGGTAAAGCACCTCTGGGTTCAATCCCCTGTACCTCTGCTCCCCAAAGCCAAACCACAAACCCCAAAAGGTAGTTTCCTGGCTAGTGCTGCATCTTGTTACACCATCCTTGTTCTAGGACTGAGCATTGAGGAGGTGGTTAGCCAAGGATGAGACCTGGTTACTGAAGCAGTAGAACTAGTCGGTTCCTGCAGCTGGTGAAGAGCAGGCCCAGTCCGGCCTGGCTCGAGCTTCTCAGCACAACAGAGCTGGACCTGGAGCTTGAGAGGAGCATCACTTGGAAGTGAAAAAGCGAAGGCAGGTCTCAAGGAAGGCCAAACAGAGCCTTTCTTCCATTCTTTTTTTTTTTTTTTTTTAATTTTTTATTGTTGGCTGTTCAAAACATTACATAGTTCTTGATATGTCATATTTCACAATTTGATTCAAGTGGGTTATGAGCTCCCATTTTTACCCCATATACAGATTGCAGAATCACATCAGTTACACATCCATTGATTTCCATATTGCCATACTAGTGTCTGTTGTATACTGCTGCCTTTCCTATCCTCTACTATCCCCCCTCCCCTCCCCTCCCCTCCCCTCCCCTCTTCTCTCTCTGCTCCCTCTACTGACATTCGTTTGTCCCCCTTATATTATTTTTCCCCTTCCCCTCACTTCCTCTTGTATGTACTTTTGTATAACTCTGAGGGTCTCCTTCCATTTCCATGCCTTTTCCCTTCTCTCTCCCTTTCCCTCCCACCTCTCATCCCTGTTTAATGTTAATCTTCTTCTCATGCTCTTTGACCCTACTCTGTTCTTAGTTACTCTCCTTATATCAAAGAAGACATTTGGCATTTGTTTTTTAGGGATTGGCTAGCTTCGCTTAGCATAATCTGCTCTAATGCCATCCATTTCCCTGTAAATTCTATGATTTTGTCATTTTTTAAAGCAGAGTAATACTCCATTGTGTATAAATGCCACATTTTTTTATCCATTCATCCATTGAAGGGCATCTAGGTTGGTTCCACAGTCTAGCTATTGTGAATTGTGCTGCTATGAACATCGATGTAGCAGTGTCCCTGTAGCATGCTCTTTTTAGGTCTTTAGGGAATAGACTGAGAAGGGGAATAGCTGGGTCAAATGGTGGCTCCATTCCCAGCTTTCCAAGAAATCTCCATACTGCTTTCCAAATTGGCTGCACCAATCTGCAGTCCCACCAGCAATGTACAAGTGTACCCTTTTCCCCACATCCTCGCCAGCACTTGTTGTTGTTTGACTTCCTAATGGCTGCCAATCTTACTGGAGTGAGATGGTATCTTAGGGTGGTTTTGATTTGCATTTCTCTGACAGCTAGAGATGGTGAGCATTTTTTCATGTACTTGTTGATTGACTGTATGTCCTCCTCTGAAAAGTGTCTGTTCAGGTCCTTGGCCCATTTGTTGATTGGGTTGTTTGTTCTCTTATTGTCTAATTTTTTGAGTTCTTTGTATACTCTGGATATTAGGGCTCTATCTGAAGTGTGAGGAGTAAAGATTTGTTCCCAGGATGTAGGCTCCCTATTTACCTCTCTTATTGTTTCTTTTGCTGAGAAAAAAACTTTTTAGTTTGAGTAAGTCCCATTTGTTGATTCTAGTTATTAACTTTTGTGCTACGGGTGTCCTATTGAGGAATTTGGAGCCCGACCCCACCGACTGTAGATCGTAGCCAACTTTTTCTTCTATCAGAAGGTATGTCTCTGATTTGATATCAACCTCCTTGATCCATTTTGAGTTAACTTTTGTGCATGGCGAGAGAAAGGGATTCAGTTTCATTTTGTTGCATATGGATTTCCAGTTTTCCCAGCACCATTTGTTGAAGATGCTATCCTTCCTCCATTGCATGGTTTTGGCCCCTTTATCAAATATAAGATAGTTGTAGTTTTGTGGATTGGTTTCTGTGTCCAATATTCTGTACCATTGGTCCACCCGCCTGTTTTGGTACCAGTACCATGCTGTTTTTGTTACTATTGCTCTTTAGTATAGTTTGAAGTCTGGTATCGCTATACCGCCTGATTCACACCTTCTGCTTAGCATTGTTTTTGCTATTCTGGGTCTTTTATTTTTCCATATGAATTTCATGATTTCTTTCTCTATTTCTACAAGAAATGCCATTGGGATTTTGATTGGCATTGCATTAAACCTATAGAGAACTTTTGGTAATATGGCCATTTTGATGATGTTAGTTCTGCCTATCCATGAACAGGGTATATTTTTCCATCTTCTAAGATCTTCTTCTATTTCTCTCTTTAGGGTTCTGTAGTTTTCATTGTATAAGTCTTTCACCTCTTTTGTTAGGTTGATTCCCAAGTATTTTATTTTTTTTGAAGATATTGTGAATGGAGTGGTTGTCCTCATTTCCATTTCAGAGGATTTGTTGCTGATATACAGGAATGCCTTTGATTTATGCATGTTGATTTTATATCCTGCCACTTTGCTGAATTCATTTATTAGCTCTAATAGTTTCTTTGTAGACCCTTTTGGGTCTGCTAGGTATAGAATCATGTCACTGCAAACAGTGATAATTTAAGTTCTTCTTTCCTATTTTGATGCCTTTAATTTCTTTCGTCTGTCTAATTGCTCTGGCCAGCGTTTCGAGAACTATGTTGAACAGAAGTGGAGAGAGAGGGCATCCCTGTCTTGTTCCAGATTTTAGAGGGAATGCCTTCAATTTTTCTCCATTCAGAATGATGCTAGCCTGAGGCTTAGCATAGATTGCTTTTACAATATTGAGGTATATTCCTGTTATCCCTAGTTTTTCTAGAGTTTTGAACATAAAGGGATGCTGCACTTTGTCGAATGCTTTTTCCGCATCTATCGAGATGATCATATGGTTCTTATTTTTAAGTCTATTGATGTGGTGAATAACATTTATTGATTTCCGTATATTGAACCAGCCTTGCGTCCCAGGGATGAATCCTA
The DNA here is from genome assembly GCF_021218885.2 of Marmota monax. NCBI lineage: Eukaryota > Metazoa > Chordata > Mammalia > Rodentia > Sciuridae > Marmota > Marmota monax. The sequence goes on from NW_026692599.1 coordinate 97,476, forward strand.
CTTGATCGTGGTGCACAATTTTTTTGATATGTTTTTGTATCCGATTCGCCAGAATTTTATTGAGGATTTTTGCATCTAGGTTCATTAGAGATATTGGTCTGTAATTTTCTTTCGTTGAAGTGTCTTTGTCTGGTTTGGGTATCAGGGTGATGTTGGCCTCGTAGAATGAATTTGGAAGTTCTCCCTCTTTTTCTATTTCCTGAAATAGATTAAAAAGTATTGGTATTAGTTCCTCTTTAAAGGTTTTGTAAAACTCTGCTGTATACCCATCTGGTCCTGGGCTTTTCTTAGTTGGTAGTCTTTTGATGGTTTCTTCTATTTCCTCAATTGATATTGGTCTGTTTAGGTTGTCTATATCCTCCTGACTCAATCTGGGCAGATCATATGACTTAAGAAATTTATCTATGCCTTCACTATCTTCTAATTTATTGGAGTATAAGGATTCAAAATAATTTTTGATTATCTTCTGTATTTCTGAAGTGTCTGTTGTGATATTGCCTTTTTCATCCCGTATGCTAGTAATTTGAGTTCTCTCTCTTCTTCTCTTCGCTAGCATGGCTAAGGGTCTGTCGATTTTGTTTATTTTTTCAAAGAACCAACTTTTAGTTTTGTCAATTTTTTCAATTGTTTCTTTTGTTTCGATTTCATTAATTTCAGCTCTGATTTTCATTATTTCTTGCCTTCTACTTCTTTTGCTGTTGTTTTGCTCTTCTTTTTCTAGGATTTTGAGATGAAGTATGAGATCATTTATTTGTTGGTTTTTTCTTTTTTTTAAGGAATGAACTCCAAGCAATGAATTTTCCTCTTAGAACTGCTTTCAGTGTGTCCCATAGATTCCGATATGTTGTGTCTGTGTTTTCATTTATCTCTAAGAATTTTTTAATTTCCTCCTTGATGTCTTCTATAACCCATTGATCATTCCGTAACCTATTGTTCATTCTCCAAGTGATGTATTCTTTTTCCTTCCTTCTTTTATCGTTGATTTTCAGTTTCATTCCATTATGATCAGATAAGATGCATGGTATTATCTCTACTCCTTTATATTGTCTAAGAGTTGCCCTGTGACATAATATATGATCTACTTTTGAGAAGGATCCATGTGCTGCTGAGAAAAAAGTGTAACTGCTTGATGTTGGGTGGTATATTCTAAATATGTCAATTAAGTCTAGGTTCTTAATTGTGTTATTGAGTTCTATAGTTTCCTTATTCAACTTTTGTTTGGAAGATCTGTCCAGTGGTGATAGAGGTGTGTTGAAGTCTCCCATGATTATTGTATGGTGGTCTATTAGACTCTTGAACTTGAGAAGAGTTTGTTTGATGAACATAGCTGCACCATTGTTTGGGGCATATATATTTATGATTGTTATGTCTTGTTGGTGTATGGTTCCCTTGAGCAGTATGTAGTGTCCCTCTTTATCCCTTTTGATTAACTTTGGCTTGAAATCTATGTTATTTGATATGGGTATGGATACTCCTGCTTGTTTCCGAAGTCCATATGAGTGATATGATTTTTCCCAACCTTTCACCTTCAGCCTATGTATGTCTTTTCCTATCAAATGCGTCTCCTGTAGGCAGCATATTGTTGGGTCTTGTTTTGTGATCCATTCTACTAGCCTGTGTCTCTTGATTGGTGAGTTTAAGCCATTAACATTTAGGGTTATTATTGAGATATGGGTTGTTCTGCCAGCCATATTTGTTTATTTCTGTTACTAAACATGGTTTGTTTTCCTCTTTGATTATTTTCCCCCCTTTAGTGTCCTACCTCCCACTGTTGGTTTTCATTGTTATTTTCCATTTCCTCTTCCTGTAATGTTTTGCCAAGGATGTTTTGAAGAGATGGTTTTCTAGCTGCAAATTCTTTTAACTTTTGTTTATTGTGGAAGGTTTTAATTTCATCTTCCATCCTGAAGCTTAATTTCGCTGGAAACACAATTCTTAGTTGGAACACATTTTCGTTCAGTGTTTGAAATATGTTATTCCAGGATCTTCTAGCTTTCAGAGTCTGTGTTGAAAGATCAGCTGTTATCCTGATTGGCTTACCCCTAAATGTGATCTGCTTCCTTTCTCTTGTAGCTTTTAAAATTCTCTCCTTATTCTGTATGTTGGGCATCTTCATTATAATGTGTCTAGGTGTGGGTCTCTTATGATTTTGCACATTCGGCGTCCTGTAGGCTTCTAGGATTTGGGGTTCTGTCTCATTCTTCAAGTCTGGGAAGTTTTCTCATATTATTGCATTGAATAGATTGCTCATTCCTTTGGTTTGAAACTCTGTCCCTTCCTGTATCCCAATGACTCTTAAATTTGGTCTCTTGATGTTATCCCATATTTCTTGGATGTTCTGCTCATGGTTTCTTAAGAGTCTTGCTGAGCTGTCTATGTTCTTTTCAAGTTGAAATACTTTATCTTCATTGTCTGATGTTCTGTCTTCTAAGTGTTCTACTCTGCTGGTAGTATTCTCAATTGAGTTTTTAAGTTGGCTTATTGCTTCCTGCATTTCTAGGATTTCTGTTTGTTTGTTTTTTATAACCTCTATTTCCCTGTATAGTTGATCTTTTGCTTCTTGGATTTGTTTATGTAATTCATTGTTGAAGTGATCTTTCATTGTCTGATTTTGCTGTCTGATGTCTTCCTTGAAACTCCAGATCATCTGAAGCATGTATATCCTGAATTCTTTATCTGACATTCCATCTGCTGCAGCTATTACCTCTTCTAACGTTGAGTTGACCTGCAATGCTTGTGGTCCTTTCTTTCCTTGTCTCTTCATACTGTTCGTGTTCCTTTCTACTTGGTGAAACTGTTGTGCTATTGAATTTTCCCCCTATATATTTATATTGGTCTTGTATAGTTGCAAAGTCTCCCTCTCAGGCGCGGGCGGCGGCTCTGTCCCTCTGCGGGCCGCTAGGCTTGTTCTGTCGGTGGTCACAGTTCTGTCTACTTTGCAGGCGCAGGCAGCGGCACTGCCCCTCTGCAGGCCTCTGGGGCTGTACTGCCAGTGGGTCGCAGGTCCGCCTACCTTGCAGGCGCGGGGGGGGGGCGGCTCTATCCTTCCTCAGGCCACTGGGCCTGTTCTGTCTCTCGGTTGCAGATCTGGCCTGTTCTGATGGTGGTCACAGTTCCCTCTACCTTGCCGGTGCAGGGGGAGGGGGCGGCTCTGCCTCTCAGCAGGCCGCTGCTCCTCTTCTGCCGGTGGGTCGCAGGCCCGCCTACCTTGCAGGAGTGATTGGAAGCTCTGTCCCGCCGCGGGCCACTGGGCCTTTTCTGTCCGTGGTCACAGTTCCCCTACCTGGCAGGCGCGGGTGGTGGGGGGCGGCTCTGCCCCTCAGCAGGCCGCTGGGCCTGCTCTGTGCGTGGTCCCTTTCTTCCATTCTTAAGAGTGTGTGGCTCGTTCTTAACAGTGTGTGTTCACATCTTGGATTTTTAGGGGGAAAAGATAAAAGATGATTTCAAGGTCACAGCTCATTAAGAATTTTCTGTCAATCAGCCTCAAACTTTGAGAATGGAGGCTGCAAGCCACCACAGGGAAACCCGGGAAGGAACACATGGACTCCCCCCACCCTACATTTAAAGCAAAGCCGGAAAATTTGGAGAACACCAGGCAGCCGATCGAGACCATCTGCCTTTCACGAGAACCAGTGACGGGCAAATACAGAAGAACTGGGGGAGGGTAGACATGCCAGTTTAAGGAGTGACATTGGAAGACGACCCAGCTCCCCACGGCCCTGACCTGCCTCACAGAGTTGCCGGGGTCAGCTTTGATGGGCAGCACTTTGCATGCCCAAATGCCAGGTGACCAGATGCCAGCAAGTCACCTTCCTAAGAAAATCCAAAGAACATTCCCGTCGTGGTCCAGGAGGCCAGATCTGGTCATCATTAGAATAGAGACTCCCATCAGTCTATAGAAGATGGTCTTAGCTTCTATATTATTCTGGTAGCTTCTACTGTGATTTCATGAGTAGAGGTTTCCCCAACCAATGAAGATTTAATAAGACTTTCCCCTTTTTCAGAGGTGGTAGAGTTCAGAAATTCATAACCTGACAACTTACAGTTTGAGCGAGTCGAAGAAATAGCGAAGTTGGGCATTGCATTCTATGCCATGTCCCTGAAAGTTCTGAGAACAGGATTGTGTTGTGCAGTGGCTCCTCCACCTGGGCAAATTGTGTACTTGATAGTGCTGCCCCTCACCTGGAGCAGCTGCTGCAGCCCTGAAGAAGGACCCCATACTGACCTCCTTGGCCAGGATCCCATCTCAGCTTGGGGAAGAGGAGGACAGTTGTCCTCAGAGGCCTGTGGCCCAGAGGGCCAGGCTCTATGCCGACACAGAATGCCAGGGTCAGCTTGGGCTGCACAAGCCTGGGTTCCCAGAGATACAGGAGCAAGGACACTTTCTTACTTCCAGACTGCAGATTTCCACCCCTGCTCCTAGAGAGCAGCATGTGCCCGTGACGTGTTCCCAGAAGCAAAGTCTTAATGCAGAGATGCGAACGGCCAGGAGCCCTAGGCAAGGGGGAACAAAGGGAGTGGTGTGAAAGCCTAACCATCCCCCTATAGTCAGCTCCAGCAGGCCACGGGCAACGGATCCCTGGTCCTACCTACACCTTGCTGGCAGAGTCTGCCATTTGAGGTGGCGGAAGCTGGGGATTGCCATTCATCCCAGTTAATCAGATGAGAAGCTTCTATGTTCAGACTAAGTGTCTGAAAGCAGGAGGGGCTATTCTCTTGCCCTTCACCAAACATAGGACTTGGAATATATAAAACATTCTTCAAAGTGTTAACAGGAGACCTTTGTGGTTTGACAATGGGTTAAAACCCCAGGGCGCTCTGCCAGTATTATAATCCAGTGGTAGCCATTTCCCAGGTTTCCCAGTCATGAGTATGTAATTCGGGGCTGGGGGTGTGGCTCGGGGGCAGAGCCATTGCCTAACATATGTGAGGTACTGGGATGGATTCCCAGCACCACATGTAAAGGTCCGGCGATAATTAAAAAGTCAAGAAAGTGGGCACAAGGCTTTGATTTTTAAGTGTGTACAGTTTTTCATCGAGCATATTTAGTGCGAGTGCAGGTTGTCAATTTCCACGTTGGTTGTTCCTTTTCCTTTGGGTTTGTTTAGAAAAACTGATGCTATGATTGACATGTCAAAGTGAGGTATTCATAATGTGATCAGCTGGTGGGCTTGATTTTTAGTGTTGTATACTTGATAGTGCTGTGAGCCTTAGAAGTGATCCATGGGTCACTTTTATGTTGTGCCGGCAGTTTCTCCCATGGTTTCATTGTGGGTGATGTAGGCACTGAAAAGAGTGCTAGAATTCAGAAGTTTGGAACCATCCTGATGGCTTGGAGGCTTGCACAGCCATCCTCAGTAAGTGCTAAGAGGACAGGAAGCTCCTGGCAGAGGCTATTTCCATGGTCTCAATGCCCTCTCCAACCCTGCCACCATTAGTGGTCAGATTTTTAGTACTGTGTGTCCACAGAGAAGCTCAGCTCATCTTTGTGCCATTATTCTTGCTGAAGCTCCTGGCAATAGGGTGCCAAGTCAGCTTCAAGCTTTGCAAGGCAGTTACTGGTGGTATTGTGTTCACTAGGCCTCAAGATGACTTCAGTAACACTTTGAGAAACCGAGTTATACTGAAAAATAGACTGACTGGAAGCAGTCCTCTTACACCTGAACCAGTTTAAGTTCTAAAAATTCCAGAGGCTATGGACTCAGGAGGTGAAACAAGTTACTGGGGAAGCTGGTCAATGCAGCCGCACCAGGTTGGGGGTTCTGAACTGACAGCCCACTTGCTTGAGAAAGCTCAGCTATGCTCTGAGGGGGTCCAGTGCCCAAAGCCCCAGAGTGAATGCAGACAGTCAAAAAATCAATGCTGAATAAGAAGTTGACCACGATCCTAACCTGAGCTTGTCCTTAAGGCTTACTTTTGAGAACTATAGACTTGATGCTCCTGGATTTTCAAGTCCTGAATCATTGTCCTTTGAAGAGATGCCACTCGGCTCCATTTGGAAAATGCGGTGTGGGGGGTCAACACCAAAGTTATTTTGTACCCATTCCCATCTTAGGATCATCCCATGCCCTGGACAGGTTAGTCTGAGGCCCAGGTTTTGCCTTTAAGAATTGCCGTCATCAGCCCTATGAGCAAGGCCAGCCGTGAGTAAGTGTGAGACTCTGGCCAGGTTTGACATGTTCAAGTTTTTCTATGACAAATATTTCTGAACCATAACAGCAAATCAAGTTCTCTCTGACCAGGGTAGTTGTCACCGACAGAGGTTCAGACATGACAGGAAAGGCAGAAGTATTTCTCGAGGCTTGTGCATGACACTCTGGTAACGGGCACTTGCCCATCTCCCTGGAGATGGTGTTCTTTATGGAACTGATGTGGACATGTTCTTAGCCAAGTACAGGCTTTAAGGACAGGAGGTGGGGAAGAAGGACGTATCCCCTGTTCACGCTAGTAATCCTGAGCTGGCAAGTGGCACTCTGCAGGCTCCCCCCCAGTGTGGAGACTCAGAGCCTCCACCCATCGTAGGGCGATCTTCCATGGGTGTTGTGGAGAACAGAGTCAAGGTCAGTGAGACGCGCACCCACGGACGAGGGCAAAACCGCTGGCCAGGAGTAGTTAACTCGGGTACAGTTAGGGCTGGGGGAAGGCTGTGGTCCCTTTAGATCCAGACCCTTAGTCACCCACCCCCAGACTATATCAGGAAATGCCAGTCAGATCCTCAGTGACCACACTTTCAGGATGGATACTTGGTGTACTTCTCCAGTGTGGCGACCACTTTATTGCTCATAGGAACAATAGCACGTTAGACAGAAAGTAGAACCTTCCCCATGGAGCAAGTTCCTAGCCTCCCATCATGGGGTGCATGCAGGGACAGCCCCAGCAGGACACAAGCCACCCCCTCACAGGGTTCTGTTCAGTATCCAACTGCATCCTACTCAGGGAAAGCAATGGCTTCCCAAGGGAATTTTCAGCCTGGCAAAGATTTATATTAGCCCATCTGGAGGATTTGCAAGACAATGGGGAGCCCTGGCACCACTCTGTTGAAGAAGTTTGATGATGGCCATGTGAAGACCCCACATGAAGTCAGACACCATCTCCCACCCCCATCTCTCCAGGGTTCCAGACCCTGAATGTGTGGAGGGAAACTGGGCAAAAGTCTTGGAAACATTGCCTCTAAGAACGAGATGGGTATGTCCACTGAGCCCATCTCATCCACTGACTAATGGGGTTAGTGACCAAGGAGAGACAGGACTAGACTCACTGGGAAGTTGGCCCACCAGGCACCACACAGTTGGCTACAGCCACTTGGGTGTGCATTTAAAGTTCCCCACAGAGTGGCATGGGGAGGGGGGTGGGAGTCCCCAGGAAGTAGGTACACAGCCTTTGTCCCAACTGCAGGCTTCATTCTGGAAATGTCACTGAAGGCCCTGGATTTTCCCCCACAATGACATTTCTAAAAAGGGAAAATTCTGGCCCTTCTTGCAGTGAGGGAAGGTCATAATCTGGGTCCAAGTCCTGCCTGACCCACCTGCTACTTGTGGAGCAGGTCAGCCCAGCTGGACCCTGAGGGTCGAGGGCACACACATTTCCTGGGACTCAGAAGGCAGAGATGGAGGTTGCAGAGTCAACCCCCAAAGAGAAGAAAGGACTGCATTCCTTCCTTCTAGGACTGAATTGAAATATTTTTAGTTTTCTGAAGTCAAAGAAAAACGTGACTTCAAGATCCAATCTTTTTGGCAGGAAGCACTTTCCTGTTTTGTCAGTCTCCACTTTGAGAATGGATATCTTAAGAGGCAAGGAGTGGGATACTAGGGAAGCCCAAGGCAGAATGTTCAGGGAACCTCAAATATTCAGGAGTCAGTATTTGTGGAGGCTCAGGAGAACAGGCATCTGGTCAACCACGGGCTCTACTTCAAAGAGCCACAGTGTTAGGAACTAACCAATTGTCTATGAAAGATGGTCAAGCTTCCTGTCCAAAGGGTAAGCCCAAACCAGTGGCACCTAGGACCTTGGGAGAAGGCACCCTTTCCTCCATCATTCTTGGAATCTGCCCCACTGACCAGGAAGGGCTGAACGTCAATCCAAGCTGAGCACTAAAGTCTAGCAATTAAGTGCTAGGAGGACAGAGGATGTTCCTCCAAATCCAGAGAATATTCCTCACAGTAAGAAAATATGTGAGCTCTGGTGTGCAGGATGGGGAATACTTTCCTCAAGAAGTCAGTGACAGATTCAAGCACTTGAAAGTGTATTTGGGGTACAGAGGTCATAAAGCTATGTGGGACATAGTGCCTTCTGTGTATTCCAAATACGAGGGATTAAGACAGCTCTAGACCATGCCACACTGAGATGATTACTTTGGTTAATTTTTGGGTAGGAGTGTCAGTACAAGGTTTTAGGGTGTTCTTTTTTGGGGGGTACTGGGTAATGAACCCAAGGGTGCTAAGCCCCTGAGCCACATCCCCTCAAACCCCTTTTGAGACCCAGTCTGGCTATGTTACTTAGGGCCAAGTTACAGAGGCTGGCCTTGAGCTTTCGATCTTCCTATTTCAGCCTCCCAAGCCACTGGGACTATAGGTGTGACCCCCACATCTGGCAATCTCTTCCTCACACCAGGGAAGCTGAGCCAAACCATGGAAGCCATTCACAGGCTTTCAGTGCAGGTCCATCGGACACTGGTGGACCAGTGGTACACCCCAACAGAGGATACAATCCAAGATGGTGCCGTCTCCAGAAGCCTGCCCCACATGGCCAGGAGGCACCCATCAAGCTGCCCATAGGTGAATCTAGAATGAAGGGAACTTGCCCTGGAACAATAGAGCCCAGAAGACACCCCAGAAAACACTAAGGCACCCTAGCCTTAACTCCCACGTCATGGCCCCACTGCCAGGTCACTTCTGACCTGAAGACAGTTCAGGATTTCTCTGCAGAAGATGGACCAGGACACTTGAGCCTGCTTTTCCTCCATCTGCATTGTAGTCTGAGGTTCAGTTTCTGTTAGTGGCCACTCAGGCTGACACTGACTCTGCCTTCTCAGCCTCAGCTCTCCATTCATAGTGCCTCACGAGCCCCGAGGACTTGCCTGCATTTCTCACAAGATGAGGAGCCAAGCATAGAGTTAGAAACTTGATTATTTGCATCACCACAGAACTGATCTTGAGGTGCAGCCATCTTGATACCCCACTAATTGGCTACAGCTTTGATTAGCATGGAAAAGCTCATTCACGGGTGACTGGTGTCCCCAGGCTTCCCCATGCAGCCCCGAGATTAGAAAAAGTTGGAGAAGTCAGGAGAGCAGAAAACAGTGACAGATTTCTCCACGTCAAGACTGACAGCTCGATAGATGCCTCTCATTCCAACTAAAACAAGTTCACAGTCAAAGTCCTACTTGCCCCCAGATGTTTCATCCAGACCTTCTCAGAGAGACTAGAGGCCAGATGGTCAGTCACAGGTAGCTGAGATTTGTCTTGCAATGACAAAATTCCATCATTGCCCCGAGTATCATTATATGATATTTAGGGTTTCTGCCCACAGTGTAAAAAGCCAAAGGCTACTTGTGACCCTTGATTTGAGGACATATGGAAGAGAAAAGGGAAGTGGGGCTTTCAACAGGGCAGGAGCCCTCTCCTCTGGCTCTGGAGATGTCCCCAGGGCTTCTTCCCTCCTAAGGGGTTCCATGGGAAGGACGATTTTGATGTTCCCAGGGACCCCCTAGTCATTCGCCTGCTTGGAATGAAAGGCCTTTGGTCATTTGGATGCAGGCCCTGTGTGCACCGAAAAGAAGCAGATCTTCCAGAATAAGCAGCGAGGATGGTAGTAGAGGTCATTGGAACCAGTGAGGACATACACACTAAGCCCGCAGCAGCAGGCCTGAGAGCAGTGCTCAGGTCTATCCCTAGTTCCCCACCCCAAACCTGCACACCAAGGAGTGGCTGGCTCTTGACACTCAGCTCAAAAATTAAAAAGTCAACCAGGAGCTGGAGACCAAAACAGAACAAAGCTCAGTTTTGCAGTCACATTCTTCTCACATAATCCCAGTTTCAGATGATAGTCTGATTTCTGGCCCTGAAGTTGGAGTGAGCCAAAATGAGGTTTTAGAACCAGGAGGTGGGAATCAGGCAGGTCATGGGGGAAATGTTAGGTCACCTTTGATTTTGAGCCAGAGGCAGGGGCGAGGGGCCCACTCGGCCTATATAGATCTGGCTTTGTCCTAAAGGAGAGCCAGGGCAAACTTGGGCATGTTAGACACGAGTTGAGGCCACTGAGACGTGGCCATTGGAGATAATCTCAAATTGGCAAAAGCCACAAAGTCAGGATTTTAATAAGGACCTCTCAGGTACAGCACGGGATAAAAGGACTAGTCCCTTTTCTGGACCTGCAGCCTCAGTAACCACTGGAGAATTAAGCTGGAGGCTATAACTGTCCCTCAGTGACCACTCATTTGGGCTGGGGTTTTGGTCTCATTCTGGCATGGTTGGCACACCTGGTCACCCAGGGCAGCAAGAGCCCCCAATGACAGAGCCCACCATGCAGGCGGAGAATAATGGAGGCTGGCATAAAAAGGAACCAAGGGTCCCAGTTGTCTTAGAGGTTGTCCCACATTCTGCATTAGCCCGTCATGAAAAATTTTAGAAAGTGGCAGGTGGGGCTGGTGTCATTCTTTTCAGTTCCCATGTAAGACAGGGGATAGGATTGCAGGTAACCAAGGTGAAGACCATTCTTTCCATCATGTACTATGCCCCTGTCGAGACAGGGCAGGGAGAACCCTTATTCCCCACCAAGATTTTCTGCCCAGCAAGAACTGCTGTCAGTAAGGATTTCCACCCATGACCAGGCTCAGAGCCAACTCCTCCCGAGTTTATCTACAAAAAACCCCACATGCACAATATGTCCAGCCTTGACTGACACAGCCTTCCTGGAAGGCCAATACTGATGGTGTCTATCAGCTTTGTGATCTGTGCTGCTGACCTCCACATGCCTATGATCCCTCTCCCATTGAGCAGAGGCCCAAGGGTGAGCAGATCTCCCATGCAAACCCTGGTGCCAGGGGAGAGGAGCCAGGTGCAGAACTCCTGGGGTCATGTGACTACCTGAGCCCATTTTCCTTAGCTTTGTCATGTCTTTGGAGAGCTGGTTTAGGAACCCTCACCCATGCATCGTTTCCCCTCGACTCCAGCAGAAGTCCCAGCAGAGCCTTGTCCCAACCATATCAGTCGCCTTTTGGTGATCTCTATCTCCAATTGATCAGGAGAACCCAACGTTGATCTGGGAACACCAAGAGCTGGTAACACCCTCCATACCACCTCCATATGAACTGGACACTATGGACGTATGTTGTTTAGAAAAGCCTAGTAACGTCCTGGCGGTTTTTGGTGGTAGAGCTCCCCATGGAGCATTTGGGACACACCTGCCAAACCTCCATCCTGCACTGGCTCCGAGTCGTCCCACCGAGAAGCGAGGGAGCCAGATCTGGGTGGCCAAGTGGACACAGTCTGGAGATTGACTTCTCCAAGCCCAGATGGGACACTACCTCGAAGACAAAGACAACCTTCTGAGCCAAAGCTACAATAAGATAGCAGCCCTCTACTGTCACACCAGGCTCCTCCATGATCCTTAGACAATTAGAACCCCTTAAGGTCTCGTCATCTCACTGGAGCATTTCCAGTATTGTGTCAAGATGAGGGGGTCCATGTTGTCCAATACGTCAGACTATTGTTGTTTACTCACTGATCTACCAAGGCAAGTCACAAATGCCTTCAGTATTGGCCGACAGCACTTTTCCCAGATCTGTGGAGGAGTGTCAGAGGGCCTTTGGAATGTTCGCCATCCTCCATGATTGGGGAATGGATTCGGTAGCTTTTCCTTCCTGGTCTCTTCCGTAGACTTTGCTCTAGAAATCCACCTTTGGTACCATAGAGCAGTTAGGCTGCTACAATTTCAATAGAACAAGTTCAATCTCCATCTCAGGTCACGAGTGACAGGTAGTCAGCACACAGGAGTGTTGAGAACCCTACTCCTGTGAAGTCCGACTGTTCCATCCCGAGAATCTGGAGAGTTTTTTAAAAATGGAGATGTTCTTTGGCTTATAAGAAAGTGAAGGTTGTGCAGATCATCATGCTCCCCAAAGCCATAGTAAATTCAAAATGATCTAGAAGCATCATTTAGGTAGATCCTAATTGGGAACAGCAGTTCAGTAATGAAGTCCAATGGCCACCCACTGCACATCCACTTCTGAGGGACACAGGAGATTCTCAGGTTACTTTAAGGCAGAGGGACACAACTGCAGCTCTGACAGTATACGCGGTTGTCCTACTGTCCTCCTGTCTTGGGTCTGTTGACAGCTACACATGATATACACCATCTCAAGCCAGAAATGTTTCCCAGGAATCACAGCAGGGAGACGGGGCCCAGATGAGGCCCATCAGGTCCCAACTGGCTCATTATCAATGGAGGCTGTTTCCCTTCTTGTTTCTTTACCTGAGAACTAGAATCTTGTGCTCTCAGGGTTGGAAAGCTAGATTTATTACGGAAAGTATCTCCCATTGAGAGGACTGAAGCAAATGTCTGCTTTAGGACACAGGGAAGATAGAAATTGCCAGGGGAAAATGTGGGTGAACCCCTGCTCATGATGTGTAGGCTGTATCTGGATCTCCATTTAAACAAGCCAGTTTTGATGATCCTTGTGAAAGTTTGGCTTGATGGTCTACATGTTGCTGGATGCCGGAGAAGCTGAATTTGAATGCTAAAGGCATTAAGATGTTAGATACATGTCCATGCACCATGGAGGCTGCACATGGAGATGTTTGTTTGCTTTAAGGGGTAGATACATGATCTGGTGAGGAAACCAGACACCGTGTCCCAGCTGTCAGAGGTGAGTCCCTGAATATGATGGGAACAGCCATTTCTCTGGCTGGTTCTGTGTGTTTCTGAAGTTTTTATAAGAAGCAAAACCAAAGACTTTCTGGCCACACAAAAGACCAGGTATACCATGATTGAGATGTTTCTCGAGTTCCATGAGTGTTCTGAGGTCCTGTCCATTAAGAAAAGGCCACCTCCTGGTTATAACAACAAGAGCCCTATGTTGCCATTCAACATGATAATGTTTCATGAGAAATTTCCCTGAAATTGTACTAAAAGGGAAGCTTCTAAAGGGCAATTTGGAGATTCCCACTCATGACAGGGCCGCATATGCTCCAAGATAAATACCTGTAGTGAAAAGTCACTTTGTGAACAGTGACCATCTGGTCTACCTTCGACACAGGAACCCTGTGACAATGATGAGGTATTCTCCATCCAACAGGAGGGAGGCCCCCACCAAGTCTTCACACAAGTGAATTCCACAGCCAACGTGAGGGAGGATTCATCTAGGAGCCCATGGAGAAGACCAGAGAAGTGCAGACAGGAGCCCCACCTCTCAGGGCCATCAATATAGAAGTCAGTCCTATGTGCCAAGTCACTTCCGATCTGAGAACCAAGCCCAGGACTTTTTAGGAGGACCTGGATGAACCCTAGGGAATGGTCACTTTAGTCTGACCCAGTTTCTCTTCCTGCTCAGTGGGGCCTGTGCTTTGGTTTCCCATATTGGCATCTGGGGCAAAAGCTCTGCCCTTCCAAATCTCAGTCTCCCATGCAAGGTGCACTTCCTCAGATGATCTTCCCTGGGACACAGCAGCATTTTTTCTTAATAAGTTTTTCCAGGGTTTAACAAGGGAAAAAGTGAATGAAGGGGAACAAAGTCAAAGTTTAAGGATTGAAGTCCCTTCCCTCCAACTCACTGATAACCACAGAGCACGACCCCCATGAAGGGGGTCCAGTTCAGATTTTCCTGTGCAAGCTCAGTGCTCTGTCTTCCTCAGGAGGGTCCCCAGGCTCCTCCATGGAGCTGGGAGAACTAGAAAGAGGAAGCCCAGGCACCTGCGATGGCAGCCCACCCATGCTGTAAGGTGGGCCCTAAAACAGATGCGGTTCCTTCTCTAGATTCTTGCCGTTCACTCCAAATATTCTCAGCCTTCGAGATCCTATGCCAGATGAATGGTCAAGGGGGGAAGCTGAGTTTGGCTGTCCTACAATGACTTGCCCCAGTGTCATTAGGTGACATTTGGGGTCTCCACCCAGATAGTGGTGAAAGCCCAGAGACACTTGTGACCTTTGCCTGATGACGTGAGAAAGGGGAAGCAGGGCTCTCAATCGGGGAGGAACCCTCCCTTCTGGTACTGGAGGCATCTCCCCTCCTAGGATTCTGTGGGCAAAGGACAACTGCTCTTCTGGAATGCTGGTCATTTGGTCAAGTGGGTACACACAGGACCTGAACCCACAAGAACCTGACACCTTCAGGAATGAGTCCTGAGGACAGTGGAGCAAGCGCTGTGCTACCTAGGAAGGCCACATCAATGTCATGCCCAGAAAAATGCCCTAGGTGACTATCCCTAGTTCTATCTCCTGTCCATCTGAGGGAGTTTTCAGGAAAAAAAGACCCATGTCCAGAAAGCCATGAGCCACAAGCAGTCATCTTAGTTGTATGAAGAGCCTTGGTCACCCCGTGCACCCAAGTTTCGGGAGAGATCTGGTTCCAGGCCCCGAGAAGTCCATGAACTCACTCAGATGTGAGGTTCTCAGACAGAGGCAGGCAGCCAGAGACAGGTGTAGCAGGTATAGCCCCATCAGTTCTGGGCCCGAGCAGGAAAGGGACACCCAGCCCTCCCTTCATGGGGGCTTGTACACAGGAAGCACCTGAGGACCTTTAGGGAGAAATTCCATGGACGTTGCTCTGCGTGGTTTAGGTCCCTGAGGTGTTCCCACAGGGGAAGACTTTGCAGTGGCACAAACCTAAGTGCCAGGTCCTAAAGTCCTTTCAGGTATAGTTGAGGGAGACAAGGTCAGTCCTATGACTGACTACAGGTCAGCCTCCAGTGTTTGGCTGGAATCCGGAAGTCACATTCTCAGTGCCCATAGTCTTAGGATTGAAGTTGCCTGTCATTCTCTGATGCGATTGCAGATTCTAGGTGACAGGGTGACACTTCTTGGAACTGAAGATGGAACAACGACGCTGGTGGAGCCCAATAAGGGCCACGCAACTTGGGAAAGAGAGGCTGGCCACTTCCCTGGCTCATCCACAGAACTCATCAGAATGACCGGTCATCTCAGACGCATTCACCATGCCATGATTGACATGAACACTGTAAACAGGGGCTGCCCTTTGGGACTTCTTGTGAAATCATGGGAGAGTGTGGTGGTCAGATCCCTCCTGTTAGGCAAAGTTATGAAAGTGTGGTCTACAGTATGGTGGACACTTATTCTGTAGGAACTTGAGAATAGCTGACTAAAAAAACTCTTCTTTGAGAATATGGCTCCCTTACATAGACAAAGCTCCAATTCCTGGAACCCCACATCATTTGGGGGTAATGACCTCAACCAACACCCACATCTTTACTAAGTATTTCTAGTAAACATACACAGTGTTTTCGATAGGAGTCCAAGTCTGTCAATAAAGTTAAGGTGACCTTGACCATATTTTGTTCAAAGAATGCAGGAAGAATATCTGCTCGTAATCAACAGGGTTAGTGCCTGTTTGAAGAGGCTCTTGTTGTCTATACAGGTGAAAAGTGTTATGTCAGTAACCCTCTAAAGTCTTATTTCTAGAAGTCTGGAAGGAAAACTCAGGAATTCCCTTGGTAAGTATGGAATGTATTTATAACATCTGATGGGAGCACAGTGCCCAAGGTTCAGATTCTACAGTTGAAATAGAAAGTCACTTTCAGGGATCTCAAACCTTTACCCCACATGAATCACAAGTCATGGAGTCTACCCTTTACAGAAGATAGGCCGTTGGACTTAACTGAGGAGCAATCTCGGCATCCTCAGAGGTGGAACACCGTGGCTCATGCTTCAACATGTGACCCCAGACAAAGTGACCACCACTTTCCTCACACTCTTGCCAAGTAACCAAGCAGAGTGAAATTAGAAGGAACCAAATGCAGAGTCCAGGTTGTCTTATAGGATACTCTCCATTCTGGATGAGCACATCTAGAAAACTTGACAGCCACGTGGTTTTGTAGGGTTAGACCATGGATATCCAAAAACCAGCATAAGCTACATACTACAGATTTATACAACCCCCCTGCCAGTAGTTCTCCCTGTCCCATGGCCCTGACCTGTACATCATGTCAACTGGATTCAAGGATAATCATCTTGTTGCAAGAATTCTCTGTTAATGGTCAAGAACTCATTACCCTCCATAGAACTGCATGCTGTTTTGCTAACAGGAGCATATTTAAGTCTTAGTTAAAAATCTTCATGAGCCTGCATTTATACAGGCTTCCTGAACATTCAGTATCAGGTCTGTTAAGATGTCAGCGGTAATGACATGGACTTCTCTTCCTGTTGGATAGGGGACTTGACATCAGGACAGTGTTGATACCAGCAAGAGACCTGCCCGGTGGCTAGGAGGCTCCACCAAGCTTGTGCACAAGTATGTTAGGGCGAGGGAGAACTGCCCCAGAAACAACGGGGCCCAGGGGAACACACCCGAGGGACCCACTGGGAGCCCCATCCTCTCAGAGGTCTGGATTTACAGAGTTGCTAAATTTGGATCTCAAGTCAGGAATTATATAGGGTTTTTCAGGATAGGAAAGTTCTGGGCAGAGCCATCCTAAGCCTGCTCCAGCTTCTCTTCACGGAGTTTGGAGGTTCAGTTTTCAGTGGTGACATCAAGCAGATACCGTCCTGAGCCTATGTGTCCCTCTGCTCAGAGGCCAAGTGTCATTGTTCCCTGGCCTTTAATGGGGACACTTGTCTCTAAGGAGATCAAGATTTAATGGGCAGAGAGGAGTGATGGGAAGGGAGTGTAATGAGGGAAAAATCATCATTGCTCCTACATCAAGTAGGCTCAAGTTAGGGTCCTCATAAATAGGGTACAGCTTTGGCAGTTCTGGAAGAAATTGCTGGCCTTCTCAAACCTTCCCAGGCTCCTATGGAGTCGCAGGAGAACTGGAAAGAAACAGAAGTACGCTCTCTGACAGGTTCTCCATGTCAGAAGACCATCATTAATGTAGCTCTTCGACGTCAAAGTCTTTTATGGTCAAAGTTTTTTTGAACAAAGAGTCTCAGCTGTACCCAAGTAAAACTCAGCACCCAAGGGTGGTAGGTGACCCTTGTCTTGTAATGAAAGACAATACACACGTGCTTCAAGTGTCATTACCTGCCTTTCATGGGCTTACTCCAAACAAGATCCAGAGGTGTGGGGTGACCTTGGAGGTAGGACAGGGGGCAGAGGTCTCCTTCAAGGTCAGGAAACCCATTTAAGCCTTGGAGACTTTCCCAGACCATTTACCCCTCTACATTAAGAGCAATGCTTCCACGTCAGGTTACCCCATGTATAGACTTCAGAATCTTGGTGAACACTATTTTGGTGGTCTGTGGCACTTAAGGCTTGAGCTCACGAGAATTTGACATCTCCCATCATCTCCAAAGATGACAGGACAGATCATCCAGCAAGAACAGAAGCCAAGTTTCAGAGGTCTCGGCTCTATCGAAACTAACATGATATTGAACTCAGGGGCACTTGACTGTAGCCACATCCCCAGCCATTTTATTTAGAGATGGGGTCTCACCAAGTTGATTAGTGCCTCACTTTTGCTGAGGCTGGTTTTTAACTCCTGATCCTTCCTCAGCCTCCCAAGCTGCTGGGATCACAAACATGCACCAGTGTGCCCAGCCTATGATTCTCAAGAGTGGCTTCTTCCAGTGTTAAGCTAATGGTCCAGAAGTCCAGGAGACCCAGGCAAACCCCACTCCTGGTCTATAGGCATATGTCAAGTCTTTTCCATGAACCTTTGGTCATTCTAGGAAAGGTTCCAGCCTCTGGGGTCAAGAGGAAGTCACTAGGCTTTAAGATCAGCATGCAGAATGAGGCAAGTGTGACCAAGTAGTAACCTGTCCACTAGACCCCAGCTTAAGTCAGTCAAAGACTCAGGTTTGTCACTGGTTGCCGAGAAGTGTCACCAAGGAGAGTCAGCATGTGCTCTTGAGTGGGTAGTCAAGGACCTTCCCGAGATTTGGTGTCACCAAGACATGTTTTTGTCCCACTGGGGACTTGGTCCTGCCCACACAGGTGATTCAACAAAACACCAGTTTCAAGTTGGTGGGGGAGGGCAAAGTTGATGACAGTCACATCCAGATCATTCAACTGAGACTTTAGACTCTCCCTTGGTGCACATGCATAGGCACATACCAGGTGACTCATCAGCTCACCTATATCCAAGGTGATACTATAGCCCGAGGTTGGAGAGATCAATAAAGAAACAGTGACTAAGTTACCCAGGGTTGTTAAATCCAGTGATCAAGTCACTGGAGGTAGCCAGGAGAGAAACTGATCTCACTGAACAGTTCCCATCTTTGTCCCCATAAGACCTTGAATGGATGCCGTCTATGGTCTAGGAACTGAGGGACCTTGACAGCAGAGAATCTGCCATTTTAATCCAGTATACCAAAACTGAGCATTCCTAGGAGGTGGTGAGCAGTTGACGGACGTGGTAACAAAATTATTTGGGGGAAGTTCCTAGTCTTGAATAAACACCTCTGGTTCAATCAGAAGTGACTGTCACCACCATTCCATATGCTTAGTTTAGTTAAAAATAACTCAGGTTCTGGAGGAGTGAATCCAACCAGTGCTCATGGTTCCCAAATATACCCCTACTGAGAAGGGGCCAAAGACATTTAAATCAGAGGCCAGTTATGGGATGAAGGAGGAGAAACCCAAAGCATGGACAGTTATTCCAGAAAGTGAGGAGGTACCCCAGGGGCATGGGGTGATGGGAGCCAGGCTAGAGGGATTTCTGGAAAGTGAAAGAGAAATGCTTAGCATGGTACGAGTCTGATAAAAAGCGGGAGGGGAGACACTGAGGATTCCCTTAAGGAGGGTACACAAGGGAGAATTAGAGGTGTCTAACTGACTCAGGGAAGAGTCAGGGCAACCTCAGGGAGGTCAGGAGGAGGGTGGAGACTGGTGGTGGAGACCGGTGGTGGAGGCTTGTGGTAGAGGCTGCTGGGCGGGGAGCGTGAGAGGTGGCTTATCCGCTCCTGTTCATTACAGCCCATGTGGGCAAGAGGCGATGCCATTGATAAGGTCTCGTTTTATTCCTATACAGATGTCCGACTTTGCATGTCTCAATGATGAGAGACTTGGCTTCATTTTGGGGGGAAATATTGTCATTTGATAAAGCAAGGCAACTTTCCCCTTGTCTGAAGTGGCTTGAGATAAGCCTCCAGATTATCCTTCCAGGGCCAGCAAGTTTAGGCAGCTGGAAGGAAGGGCTATTGTGGCCACTGCAGCAGCCATGGCCAGTGACTTAAGCCACTTCATGGGCTGTTACCTTCAAGTGCAGCGTCCAGCACATGGTCATTCCTGCAGGGAGACCAGGCATGATGGGGAGGAGGGGGGACACAACATGGACCAGGGTTCTTGTAAAAGAACCCTAGCAAGAGCTGAAGTCAGTTCCAAGCATGCAGAGCCTCCACTACATGGGGAGGCTCATAGGGGAACTCCCTCACCTCTAAACTGGAGGAATATTGGGGGTCTAGATCTTGACTAGACACTGGGTTAAAGAACAAAGATCAAAACAAGCCACCGACAACCTACATGAGTTTTCATCTTTAAGAAATCGCTTCAGTCCACTTGGGTCCAAGAGTCCACAAGGCCCCCACAAACACATGGCCAGACAACAGGCCAGAGCATCTCAAGAACCACAAAGAACTGGGAGGGAGGCCACTTCATCCCAGTCCTGGGGTACTCTAACCGGGATCTGAATCAAGGGACATCAGGTCACTGTGGTACTTGTGTTCCATACAGCTGATGCCATCTAAAGATGTGGAAATGGTTAACAAAGAGGTTTCTCAGTCTTTTTGGCTACCAGGATTGATTGGCAGCCCCCCTTCATGAATGTGGGGAGTGTAGACTCACAGCTCCACCTGGCAATTCTGTAAGAGCACGGGTGGGGACATGCTCAGGCATGGTGTCTCCAGTCCCATGATCACAGCTGTATCAGGCATCATGGCCCAGCCAGCTCCTGCATAACACTATTGTCCTCCCCCATGCAGAGTGACCATAACCATAGCCATTACTGCTTAAAGTGCAGAACAGAGGTCCAGTGTCTTCCCCACCCATTTCCCCCATTCCTGGCTGTCTATGTCCCCTTCCACAATTATACCTGGTGCATCTTGGTTTTGGGCAATGCCACCACGATCAGCTCCTTCCTGGAGCTGATAGCAAGTCTGTGATCATCGACTTTCCCCTCTACCATGGCCATAGACAAAGTTCAAACTCAACCTTGGGATTCTTAAGGGTGACAGTTTGTGCTAGCAAACTTCACTGTCTAATTGGTGATACCCCGGGCACTCTAGGAAGCCAAATCTTACTTCACTTACAGGACAGTTGGCTATTCAGGCTCATTCTAGTTGACACAGGGGCTCCCATCCAGGAGAGCCTCATGGGTTTAAAGCTTGTAAGGCAAGGTCCCACTCTGGTTCCACAGGGCCGAGTAACCCTCAGTCAGGGGAGCTGAAGTGGACAGTGAGTTTATAACTGGTGCCACCTGTTTGCATTCACTTGGTTTCATTTAAGCCAAGATCACAAACAAATCTGACACCTGGGTTACGCTTCAGGAAACAATGTCCAATACAAATTCTCAGGAACAACTTGAGCCACACTTCACTATAATCTCAGATGAGATTCTGACCAGATACGGTTTTTTACCAATTGTAGAAAGAGACATTGTTTAGCATCAATAGCCATTGTACAAATTTAAACACCTGGGCAGGGCATCTGATACTCGAGGCTCCCCTTTTTTGGCCAAGAAACTGAGTTAAGCAGAAATGGGAAATGATATCCAGAGAATGGATAACGTGTTTATTCCTCAGGGACATTGGGGCATGGATGCTGGTGTGTGCATTTCATGTTGCTATAAATAGCAAACTTCCCTAAAGCAACTACAGCGCCACTTGCCACTGTGGTTGGTGGAGAATTCCAATTAGATGTCCCAAGTCCCTTTTAACATGGGCTGACCCCCTAGGTGTTAGGGAGCAGCCCAGTGGTTAGGTATGTGCACCAGACCCTGGGTTCCACCCCATCACAGCCGGCCAGCAACATCCTTAACTTACTGAAGTCTAGTCTTTCTCCGAGACACAAGATGGGGAGCAGAAAAGGTAGCTTACGGGAATTACAGCAAGGAATTCAAGATAAAGGGAAGCAGGACACGAGTTTTAGGGAACTTGCATTCACTACCTGGCCAATGCCATCACAGGACACGAAGTTCCCCTAATCCCCTCATTCTGGTGGCTTCAGTTGCTATCTGACAGCCCTCCATGGTCACTATGCAAGGGTACATTGGTGGGAGATGGACCTTCCAAGGTCATCCCGGGATTTCAGGCATGGACCCTGCCAGAGAATAAGCCAATGAGAAGCACAGGGCCCCACCTCTCCCAGGGTCATTCAGTCTCCAGGACACTCAGCCTAGCCAGGGTTCTTTCCACCAAGTGCATTCCCTGGAACCTCTTCTGTCTGTCCATCCATTTCTACAGAATCAATCCTTAAGACACTCTGGACAACATCAAATGGGAGTGTTGGAGGCACCCAGCCTCCATCTGAGGTGAGCAAGATGTGTGAAAGGGGCCAAAGCACAAGCCAGCATCCAGAGTCCCAGTGCCAAGGGTCTTGGCATCTCTGATGCCATCTCAGGCAGTGTCTGCACTACCAAGGGATGTCCTGGAAGGCCACAGTGGCAGAGGCACCAAGAGGCTGGACCTGTTCATTTCATCTGGACTCCACAAGGCCGTATGTACCACCTTGGCAGAGGGGGCCCCCCAGACAGCACCAAGATACAACACCCCCCACGGTAATAAGCTCATCCATTTCCAGAAGCTTGTGTCCTGGTCCTAAAGCTGCTTGGTGGTCTGTTCCTGGCAGATATCACAACTGAGAAATGCTGGTAACATTGACATTGATGTCAGTGACTTGACATAAGGCACGGCAGCCATGTACCTGGAGGATTAGGGAAACCATGGAGATGGCCTTGCCCCTCTTCTGGGGCCTCAGATTGTGCCTGACGAGACACCAGTATGAAAGGCCCAAGCGTCACCTGGCTGTCCTCTGGGCCCAAGCCTCCCCAGGCAGAGCTTGCATTTCAAGAAGACCTCCCCATGGGGTTGGGCCACAACATGGCGGCCTGCATTCTTTGCCCTCCAGACACCCCCCCCCCCGCTCCCCTAGAGCCCTTTTACATAAGTAAAAGCATGCTTGGGACCCTGTGACAGCATCTCATCTCACCATTTCCAACTTTCCCATGGATAAGAAAGTTGGTTAGTCCAGCGTGTCCTGGGCCAGCTCTGGTTCTTCCTTTTCCTTCTGATCTCAAGGGCATTGAGTAGGGGCACTTCATGCTTTCCCAGGAACTGGGGGAAGAGTCCATGTTGGGTTCAGCACCCTCTTTCATGCTTGCCCAGATTCTAGTTCCCTTTAGGATGCATCCCTCATGGACAAGTCCCCTTGGTCTCTAGAGATCTGGTTCTAGTGACAACAGTGAGGCCAAGGGCCCGGGTACAGGGTCAAGCAGTCTTTAGTCTATTAGCACCTCCAAGAATCCTTGCATGCCAGGGCTGAGAGACAGCTGATACAAGCCAGCTATACCCCACGTGTGATGTCCTGATGCCAAGAAGTCCCTCACTAATCCATCCCAAGTGCCCACATAGGCACTTTCATGGAGACTTAGCCCAACTTTCAACCCACAATGGGGACGAGGTGGCAATTGGGCAGACACATCCTCCAGAAAGCAACACCCAAAGTCTAGAGTTGCTCAAGCACCAATGCTTCAAGAGCGGTTCATCAAGGCCTTTGTCAAAGCTTCAGACAGCAGCCAAGTCTCTCATGGGTCTGCAACCTCCAGCATTGACGACTGTTGTTCAGAAGGTCAGTCACCATCATCAATAAGAGCTGGTATCAAGAAGCACCAGATAAGCAACCTCAGCTACCCTTCACCCCCTTCCACACAGGGTTTGACTGAAAGCACAGAGGATGTGTGACATGTGATAGGTGACTTCAAGAGTCATGGCTGAGGGGTCTCACCCAAAACCCAGTTTTTAGGTGGTCCATCAGCTCAGTATCAAGGCAGATGGATCCTTTGCCATGAGGATTCTAGAAGTTTCCTCACCCTGGACCAAGAATCAAGTCTTGACCTTCAGCTTTGGTGGCTGGCCCTTCAAAAGGGCTGAGGATTAGAAAAGTCAAATTTAATAAGGGAACTGGGGAAATAAAATGAGATCAGGAGTCCAAAGGGCTCTCTGATGTCATAAGTCAGGCTTCCCCTGTGATCAAGATCTAGAGGGCAGAGGCCATTCAAGTGTGTGTCAACCCGAACAGGTTTTTGTCATAAGATCTAGGCCACAATTGTTGCAGTTCCTCTCACCCAGTGTCAACTCTGGCAAAGCTGCACATCTCAGTGCTGAGAGCCATAGCCAAGTAGGAATGATGCATGGCATTTTTGGTTGAAAGGTGATGCCAGCAAGCCATTGAGATGATATGATTATGTTAAGATCTGCATTCAATTGGATATTAGATCCCTGCTATCCATCTTGGCCTGCTACTTTGGAGCTCTAGCGGGACTCCCGGAGAGTTCCCATTGGTTGGGAAGTGCGGTAGGAGGGAATTCCGGAGGAGGAATTTCCTGTTGGGGTAATGTGGCCCAGGAGAATGCCGCGTG
>NW_026692600.1:0-59990 GCF_021218885.2 Marmota monax
CAGAATTCACCCCGTCCTCCTATCCAAAGGGGGGGGGGGGGGGGAGGCAGCGAGGCCCCAGCTGGGGAGGCCTTTGGCATCTTTCCCTGAATTTTAAACAGATGGGCCTCCTCCAATGGGGTCCTTTCTTCACCAGGGGATGGAAAGGAAGGAAAAACAGGGTGGGATCTGAAGGGGGTGGAGAAGTCACCTGGAGGGAAGGGGAGAGGTGCCAATATGCCCGTCACTAACTCAGCTGCTTTAGGTATTGGCCCAGAATCATGGATTGGCCCAAGCCCTTCGCCATCTGAAGTTACTAAATCCCAATGGCCTGTGAAAGGGGACTCCCATCACCATCTCCCAGGAGAGGAAGAATGAGGCTCAGGGCGAGATGTTCAGGAGGAGTTCTGCAGGAGACAGTTGTAGGCCAGAGTTCACATCCTCGACTGTGCAGACCAGTCAGCTGGACCCCTACAGAGGTCACTCTGGCCGTCCCCTGCACGATTCCGGATGCTTGATGGGGGCAGACCCCAGGGATCACACGTCCCATAACTGCTTCCTTTTCCAAAAGTCTAGACACCCTCCAAGTTCCCCTAGAAACCTCAGGGGCACTTTGAGGCTGGTGCAAACTGGCCAGAGAGGAAACCACACTCAGAGTAACTACAGGACAGTGGCGGCCCCCACTACCTGAGCCAGCGAGGGAGAGGGGCTTCTCCCACAGGAAGCCACACCAGGGAGTACCGGGAGCTAACCTGTCTGTGCTCTCGACAGAGCTTGCTGAGGGGAGTCGGAGCTTGGCCCTTGGGCTCAGTCTGAAGCCCCAAGGGCAGAGTGGCATGGGGGTCCCTGCTCAGGTATAAGCTAGAATGGTGACTGGGGGCCTCTTGCCGAGATCTCCTGTCTTGGCCTCTGGCTCCCTTAGTACAAAGACACCCAGGCCTTTGCACCTAGGGGGTCAGCTAGGAGCAAAGAGGAAGAGACTGTGATCAATATCCTTCATCTTAGCCCGGTTTAGGTTTGGCCTTCCAACCTGACTTTGTGGTGAGCTGCTTCACCCATTTTCTCGACCTCACACCCCCATTTACATCTTCGCATGGGCCTTACATAGGCTCACATGCTGCAGCGGGTCCATTTGGGGTTCCGTGTCTGGTGGAATCCATTGCAGGAAAAGGAAGTGGGCTTTGAGGGCGCACCCTGCGTGTGAGCTGTGCTGGGAGTGGGGGTACAGCCTGGAGAAGTCCACCTGTCCTTCCTTCTGCCCCTGGAGGGTTCCCAAGCCTATGTCAACTGCTAAGGTGCAAAGCACCAGCTAAGGAGCCCAGGGCTCCTGAGAGCATGTAGCCAGCGTCTTGGGTCAGCTATGGAGTAGCTTCGCACTGAGGATCTATCTTGTCCTTGGATTGGATTATTATCCATTTGGGATTTTATTCTTGCCTGATGCACTGGCAGGCAGGAAGTGTGGATCCTGAGCCACCAAGACAGGGACAGTCCACGCTCTAAATGGTCCCTTAGCCGCCTCCCCACGCAGAGTCTTCAACCTTTGGGCTGTGGATTTCTGAGTTACACAGAACAACAATTCTCGAGTCTCTGCATCTTTCTGCTCGAACTAGATTTCCTAGATGTGTTCTGTTTCTTGGGGTGGGGGCAGATGGCGATATTCTGCGTGTTCTAGAAGTCCTAATAGAGGGGTCAGATGCCATGTGTCATGAGCTCATCCCATCTTCCCCAGAGCTCCAGTCAAGTGCTCTCTGTTCCCATCTTCAGAGGGACCCAAACAGGCTCAGCAAGGTCGAGAGATGTTCCCTGGGTGACAGCATTGGACCACTCGGTCCCATTCTAAGCTCTAAGCAGCCTGTACCCTTAAGTTGGAGGCTGATCTTGGAAGGGTCTGGAATTACAGAAACCACATGGCCACGAACTTTTAGGATGGAGTCCAACTACTACAGGGAAAGCTATTCCCCACCTGGGCAGGTGCCACTCTGCTCTGCGGCGGGGAGGGGAAGCCTCACACACAGTGGAGGAAATTCTGATCTTGGAGGTAATGTGCTACCAAGTTCAGAGGAGACAAGGTCTGGAACGGCCCCGTCCCACAGGTGTGACTTATGTGAGCCTAAGTTTGCTTATCCACAAAGCACGGGTGTCCTACCACCCTGTCCCCTCAAGAGATAAGTTTGAGGGTCAAATGAACATGAAAGAACTTAAGGAACTTTAGAACATTCCGGAATGTGGAAACAAGCCTTTCCTAGGTAGGCAGATCTTGTCAGAGGTGTGTACCTGCAGGGGTCCTCGGACACTCTTGTTGGGAACATCTACACCACTCAGTCCAGGTCGATGACAGTCCCCGAGATCAATGTGAAAGTCTCTACACCTCGGGCTGCAATTCCACCCCTTGCACCACAGACATGGCCCAGGATGAGCTCAGCGGCTTTGCTCCTTGTAATCGCAAGCTGGAAACCACCAAGTCCAAGGTCGAAGGATGCGTCATGGCCCATTCTTAGGATAGAGTAAGAATCCAGTTAGAAGAATCAAACTACATGGCCTGCTCGATTTTGGATCAGGGAAGGGCCACAGTGGTGGAGGATTGAAGGGCTAGCAAGCCCAGCAGAGTGACCGAGACCAAGACGGACAAGGTGGGGGGTCCATGGTTGCTGCGTCCTAGATGATCACTGACACTTCCACCTGTGGTTAAGGAGTCACTCAGGTAAAATCCCACCTGATCAAGAGTCTTCAGCAGCGTTCCCAGGAAGCCGTGCCTGATGCCAGCCCCTGTCTTCGGATACCATCCAGTGTGTCTCGCCACCATGTGAGTCCAATAGTGAGAAGATTAAAATCTGCACCCGTGTGGGTAGCAATGACCTTCCCTGGGGACCTCTGCCCAGGGCCACTCTAGTTCTGCTTCCCTGGAGCCCCATGGGAAGCTTTGAAGGGTTTGTAAGATGGCAGTCCTGGGTCAGAGGGCCAGGTACAGACGTGACCACCTGTCCTTGGACAGGTGAGAACCACCTTCACAGGGTGGTGTTGGGGATTAAAATTGGTCCTCATCTCTTTGGCCCACCATCTGACTCTTGAGAGTCTTTAAATAGTGGTGCCCAAGTTTTGCAGTAGAGTCTCCTGGGGGGTTTTGAGGTGTCCTGGTGCCCACATCCCATCTCACACAGTGCCTTGGGATGGAGGTTGAGCATTATCACTTTAGGCATGCAAGACGAGCTCTGCCCCTCCAGGATTGCCTGCGCTTCCTGGCACAACCAAGAGCACTGCCACCCTCCTTGCAGCCAGGGGTACCGAGCACCAGATGCTCAGACATGGGAGGCTGCCTCGACTTTTCTTCCACGAGGCTCCTGAACTCTGGTAGAGTGCCTCCCACAGCCCCCCACTGCTGTCTGTTAAGCAGCAAGGAGAGTAGCCGTGCTCCCCCAAGCCCCTGTCCTCTCCCATCTGGAGAACTCCAACCATCTCCTGCCTTCCCAGCCTCTTCTCCAGTCCCCAATCCCAGGACGAGCCACTCAGGTCTTCTAAATGTACCTCACCCCACTTCTCTGCATTAAGCCCCCAAGGGCTCCCCAATGCCACATGGGCAAAGACCAAACTCCCATTAGCATCCAAGACTCTGCTACCAGCAGCTCTAGTCTCATTGTGCTTCCTGCATTTTGAGTTTCCACGCACTAATGGTAGATTTTAATTCCTTGAGTAATTCAGCCCCAGGACCTTTGCACCTACAAATTGATTTTACTATCAGGCTCTTGAGGCTTCTGACTAGCTTACCTACTTAGCCCAGGACTGTGTACCCAGCCATCGCCAAGTGGGGGTGCACAAGTCCAGTTCAGTCAGGAAGAGTCACCCCACTCCCAGGCCCCCTAGCAGCACATGCTTCTCCCTCAGCGACGGCTATGGTTTGAGTGTGGTTAGTCCATTTCCAATGGTTCCCAAGGAAGCCTGGCATCCCGTGTGTGGAGATGGAACCCTCAGGAGAAGTGGCCTGGAGGAAGGTGTTAGGTCATTGCCCTTGTAAGAGATGGACACCATCTCATGGATGGTTCTTAGAAAGTTCTAGAAGGTCAAGTCTGGCCTCTGATTCTTCTCTGGCTTTCCATCTCGCCATGCCATCTTCGCCCCCTTGCACATGCTCCTACCCTGGAGAGCAGGGGAGCCTGCGTCCATCTACCCCTTTGAGTTGTCTCTTGGGTCCAGTGCCCACTGCCAGCCCCTCCCTCCATGGTCACCAACTACTGTTGTGACAACCCAGAGCTTCTCTAGCTCCAACCTGGAGGTTCAAACTTGTGGGCTCTAGTGGTGCCACCACTTTTCCCCACCAGCCTCAATGGTGGTGGCTTCTGGCTGTTGATAATCTCTGCAGGAGATGTGTGTGGGGTCTTCTTACCCCGTTTGCTCCAACATCTCTAAGGGCTTGGCTACTGCTTCTCCATATTAAGTGGCCTTTATTGAGCTGCTTGGCATGTTCCTTCAAGCTGGGGCCAGTGATTGACTCCACCGGGCCTTCTGTGCCCACCTTGCACCAACCCAGGGCACCTCCCACATGGTATTCCCACTTTAAGGGAAACGGGGTAGAAACAGTTCTGCATCATATAGTCAATCAGCTGCTGGGGATTTAGCAGAGACAGATGCAGAATCCTAGCCCTTGTGGAGCTCTGGGTTCCAAGTGGGGAAGACAAAGAAATCCTCGTTGGGGTGGAGAAAATAAAGGAGGTGGGGGGCAAAGTTACAATGTTAATTATGATAGAGAAGGTCTCATGAAGAAGGTGGCACATGAATAGAGACCTGAGGGATGAAGGGAGCCATGCCACTCTGGGGAACTGCATCTAGAGGACTGAGAAAGGGCAAAGCTCCCACTATTGGAGACTAGCTGTCCCACCGCTCCCTCCCACCCTGAGTCCTGCCTCATCTCTGCAGTCTAAACTCCGTTGAAAGGGAGACACGGGCTATCTGGCACAGGCCAGAAGTAAAACAGATCTGGTCTAGATAGGAGGGGAAGCCATGGAGACAGGGATTGACACCCGGCATCTTATAAATCCTAGTGATTGTGCCTTCTGTCCTCCCCTTGGAGGACATGAATTCCCCTCCCCCTCATACCCCCACCATGGAGAGCAGGAAGACTGGGGTACAGCTACCCCCTTCTTAGCACACATGCTGGAGAGCAGTCAGGTGAACCTCCCAGACCCCTCACAAAGGGATCTCACATGTAGATCCTAAAAATGTTGAACTCAGAAGCATTGTAGAATGGTTGCTAATGGGTTGGTGTGGTTGGAGGATGTTGGTAAAATACAAAGTGTCAGATAAGAACTGCCGCAGTCCGGCTGCAGCAAACTAACCAGGGGGTGATGAGCAACTTGTGTACATTGATACAGCAGGAAAGGGAGCCGTTTATTGTAGGACAGGAGGGGTATTTATGTTAATTAATAAGCTGTGTGGAATGTATAAACTTGATACATCAGTCAACCAATAAGGAATCTCCACACTTAATGGCTCACTGGCGTTATCTCACAAACCACTCCCCCTGGCAAAATGCCAGGCACCATCCTGACTTGTTTACAGACTCTAACAAAGAAAAAGTTCAGGAGATCTGTTGTATCACAGAAAAAGTCTGTAACAAAGTACCACCTTCTGGAAAATTGCCAAGAGTCGATTTTGCTTTCTTATCACAGAAAACAAGAAAGCCAGAGAAATGCATTAGCTTGAGCATGTCCCTTAGTGTACACATGTTTCAAGACATGTCTTGGGTCAATTTTTTTTCTAAAAAAAAAAAAAGAAATCATCTTTCTATTTAGCTGCAGAAATGCCATTAGCTGAGATTCTAGGGTCAATCTCTGCTTTCAGGCTGAGCTGGGCTCTTCCTGGGCAGCTCCAAGTCACAGGCTGAACATGGTGGGGCACTTCTGCCCCGTGCAGGACTCTTCCATAGAGAGGCACCCTCGGCTCTTAGCTACCCCGAGTTAATGGGGACCATCAGGTCTGCTTCCTGATTGGAGGCTCTCTGCCCAGGTCTGCCTCCTGAATCCATCTCTTTTGCAGACACCGGTGGCATGCCGGCAACTTTTAACCTGCTCAGGTTATAGCATCTGACAGATTCTGTGTTGCAAATACTCTCATCACATTTGATCTCCCAAGACGAGGTAGCACTCAACACAGTCGGGAATTGTCTCCAACAGATCCCTGGGAATTGTCTCCAACAAGCCTCTTCCCTGTCTCCATCTCTACATTTATTTCCTTAGGGACCCAACCAAGATCTGACATGGCCACCTTATGAAGTCTCCCTCTTTCCACATCCTGTCCATCAGCATGTCCAGTAAGCTCTCAAACACCCTGAACCTGCCCACATTCCTCCTGTCCTACACACTAAGCACTGAGCCCAGTGGGCTTTCTTGCCAAGTGCCTTCTTGCAATTGTCCTAGGAGAGGCACTGATATGAAGTAGTGCCTCAGCATGTATTGACTGACCCAGGCCAAAGTGAGGATGTGTGTAACTAGAATCCAGGGCATGTCTCCCATCCTCCCAGCCCACTCAAGTCCACCTGTCCCTTCAGACAGTCCTTGTCCCTATAAGTATCATGCTAATAGCCTCAAAGTCAACCTGAGGTCTTTCTCTGATCAGGTAGCATGCAAAAAGCACACACAACCCCGAAGTCCCTAGACATCCACACCCAGAGGCGCCCACCCCACCTGACCCATGAAAGATGATTCAATACCCTGTGGCTTCCTCTTTGGATGGAGGAGCATCCTTAGAGCTTTCTTCTGGGCCACTCGTCAAGTCGTCCCTGTCTTAGTCTGTTTGAGCTTCTCTGACAAAAGGCCACACACGGGGTGGCTTACACAAGTCTCATTCTAAATGTCAAGATCAAGGTAGCAGCAGACTCAGCATCTGGCGAGGGCCGATTTCCTGGTTCAGAACTTCTTCCTGGGTCCCCCCTGGAAGGGGCCAGGCAGCTCTCTGGGGTCTTTCATGGGTGTAACGGATCCTTTAGGAGGGCTGAGGGCACCCTACCCTCATGGGCCTAGACACCTCCCAAAGGCCCCCTCTTCCACCAGAGCCTTGGGTGGCAGGTCCTCAGCATGCGAGTTTTGGTAAGAAATGTCCAGGCCATCAATTTCCAACAGGATAAAGCCCTTCTGCTCAGCATGGTTCCTAATGGCCTCCTGTAATGCGGAGGTCCATCCCAGGAAGCCAGAGGGTGGGGAAAGGAGACAGAAAGTGAGTGGACTTTGTGGTACCCAACCTCAGTCTGGGAACTTCCTAAAGCAGACCTTGAGCCACTACATTGGCCAAGCCGGTCCCAGCATGAACAGGGAAATTCAGAACCTACCATGAAACTGCATCAGCGTCCATCTTGAGAGCCACCCAGTCCCTGAACGAGGCCACTAGGCAGGGAATCTGGGAGCTGCGTGGACCAACCAGGGGGAGCAGGTGTGCTCAGGAGCTGCCAGAGGTGATGGACACCTTGATCCACTTAACGTGGGCCTTCTGGGCCAGAGATGATGGGACCTGCTCCTGCATGTGCGAGTTTTCAGAGGAAGTCTGGTGGGGCAGATTTAGAAGTCGCAATCTCCTGCCTTGATCCCGGGCAGCTCCCTTCCCAATCCCTCCCCTCTCTGCATTCTCTACCTGCTCTGAAGTTATTGGAGCCTGGTGTGAATTCAGGGACAATAAAACCATCAAAGGGCTTGGTCCTGAGAACAATCAGTCGGGGACTTTGCAATAAAGAGTATACTGCCCCAGGAAGGTGCGACTTCAAGGCAAGTTGATGAGAGACTTTGCTGGGGCGGCAGGAGAGCTGCCCATGTGGGATGGCTTAGGGGACCATCTGGTCTGGCCACAGGCAGATGCACCTTGTTAGCTGTAGTGCAGGTCTGTCTCCAAGGCTTCGGGAGTGAGGCCTTGGTGTGCCAGTCTCTTCCCCCAGTTGTCCATGCATCCGGGGGTGCGTCAGACTCGCCTCTTTTTCCTGAGGATTCAGGTGTCCTTTCCCCTTATGTACCAAAGAGGTCAAAATTCCCACCTCCCAAGACCTAGGAACTTGACCTTCCAACTTCTATCACTCCAAGACCTTGTGGAATCCTAGCACTCAATGCCATCTTCCACACTACGTGCTGGCCCTCCTCCCCATGACTGGAAGACCTGGACCCACAGGACAGTCACCGAATGTGTCAAAGTCTCATCTTGCTCAAGGCGCTGGGGATGTTCAACAGGAGGCAGGTGCTCAAGGTCTCTGCCCTTGTGACGTTTCCTTTCCACAGTGGAAAAGGACCTTCTCATCTGGTTTGGGATGTGGTATCCAATTGAGAGAGTTTGCAAGGAAAAAAAAATATCAAGGTAAGGGATGGACAGTACCAAGGGCTACTGTAGCAGCTCAATGTCACCTTCTCAGGAAGTTTCCTACAAGAGCTAAGGAGAGGAAGTAAGCGCACACGCAGGTGAGTGTGCCCCAGTGATGTCAGAGGGCGTCAGTGGGGCCAACTTTTCCCCTGGTCCCCTCCCCACCCCTCAGCTGCGAGGTCTGTCTGGAGCTCCTCCTCCCATCTTTCACCTGGCCAACTCGGCCAAGATGCCACCTCCAGGAGACTGTCCCCAGCTCCCCAGGTCTCCTATGCTGCACCCAGACCTCCCTACATCTGCCGCCCTGGCTGTCAGTCCTCATGAGGCTGCCTAATCCCTGGGGTGCAGCCTAGGCCAAGTTCACATGCTCTCTCACCAGCCTTCCAACCAATGACACAGCCACGTCATTATATGAGGGCCTGGGAAGGCCATATTGATGCCTTTGAAGGGACCTGCCAGTTCCAGCGCTCCCTATGGGGTCCATCACTGGGCCTGTGTGGCAGCAGCACTCCTGTCTCCTTCCCCAGGGGGTTGAGCCCAAGGAAGACCTTGTAGCCTCTGCCTTGATGCCAGTCCCCTGAGAAAACCTAACACTCCCAGTGTCACCATCCATGGAAACGGTAGCGACTGCAGGCCAGTGTTGCAGGCTTGACACTGGATCCAGGGCTTCTGTGTGCTTGGTGATCTGAGCACTGGGCACCATGATGTGGGTCCCCACAAGTGCTTAATGCTGAAATTGGTTCCCATTTTTCAGATCAGACCGGGTTTCATAACAAAGCAGCAGAGCTGGGACCGACTCCAGACCCCCAGCCATTA
Organism: Marmota monax; assembly: GCF_021218885.2. Lineage (NCBI taxonomy): Eukaryota > Metazoa > Chordata > Mammalia > Rodentia > Sciuridae > Marmota > Marmota monax. The sequence goes on from NW_026692600.1 coordinate 9,121, forward strand.
GCAACGGTCAGTGCCTGATTCTTATGTATCTCTACCTTTCTGTGGATCTCAGGATGGTGAGATCCTGGCCTCCCAGTGGCCTAAGGAGCACACCAGTATCTCTCCAAAGGTATCTGAGGATCTGGGATGGACACCCTCGGCCCCTGACCCACCATTACCTAGTTCCCTTGGTGATGTCCCATTTCATTCTTTGGAATTTCCTCGGTCTGTGGACATAGCTCCCATGCTTCTCAGTGCAGAGCCTGCAGATTACCAGTGGCAGTTCCAGCCAGAGGCCTCTGCTTTGTTTAAGCAACAGACTTTTCATGGACAGGACCATGAAACATGGAGGATTGTTCAGTGACGCATGAGGAGAGGGGCTGGCCATCTGGAACATGGCAAGATGCCCGTGTTCACAGGGACTTCATTGTGGAGGAGAAAGAGGACCTGCGTGTGGTCTGAGCCAGCACAAGTGTCCCCTTGTATGCTTGACTGGGGAGCACTAGAGCCGAGAAGGCTTGGTGTCCAGATACAGGACACTGGTCTGACACTTGATCTTGCAGGCAGCTTTGGCGTGGCTGAAGATTGAAGGTCAGGGTGAAAATCCACAGGATTTCCAGCAAAGACTCCCCCAGGTCCTTATCCCCATTTTACAGCTGAGAAAATAAAAGATCAGAAGCTAAACCATCCTGATCTATCTCAGGGCTGTTGTGATAAGTACCCCTGACACACAGCTTTTAGAAAGCACATATGCTTTTCTACACACCCCTGTATCTGCTACTCGGTTGCTGAACAGATGTAATGGGTGAACTGCCCCCAGCAGTGTGGGGTCATTCATGTCTTGTAGGCAGTTAAGGATCCATGCTGGGGAGGCCTGGGTACTATCTATGTGAACATGGGATTGAGTGACCTCCCTGCAATTTGGGGAAGAACATCCTGAAGATGGTCAACAGTAGCATTGAAAGTATGGTTTAAGTTCAGACAGATCCGAGTCTGGAGGTTATTCTGTTACTCAATTTTTGATCTCAGGAATTTTTAATTTCACCTCCCTGAGCCTTTATCCAAAAAAGGTCATGTTGTCCCCTACACTTTATACTGGTGGTTTTGAACCTGGGATGCTCTTTGTATCAATTGTCTGAACATCACCTTCAGTCAACTGCATTCCATTTTTCCATGGATCTGCCCATGTGCAGGGATCAGAGAAGGAAAAGACAGCTCATCCCATCATTAGTTGGGTCACAGGACAGCATTCTTGACATGGATTTGTTATCTGCAATGACTTGCCAGCCATGTGGGTGGAGCTAGCAAGGACTAGGGGTTTCTTTCCAGATGGCTTCTCCACAGGGGAGCTTGGGCTTCCTCACAACATGGTGGAGAGTTTCCAAGACCAAGTGTCTAAAGATAGGCAATGGAGATCCAACCTGACACCTTTGTGACCCAGCCTTGGAAGGCTCATTTATGCCATGTTTTATCAAATGAAGAAGGCAAAAGATGGGTTCAGTTCCAAGCAGTAAGGGATGGATCTTCATGCAGTTTGGGAAAACTGGGGAAAATGGAGACCATTTTTAAGAAATTATCTGCTATCCCATTGACCTCCCACCCCATGTCCCTTATCCCTTCCCTGCAGTCACTCCAGCTGCCCATTTCTAGCATTTGAGCTTCTCTGTCACTTTGCCCGTGGTGAGTCAGTGCTCCTCATGCTTCTGGAAGCCCTGGGGGTAGGACATTCCTGAAGGCAGCCTTGCAACCCCCAGTGGCCTCTTCCCTTTATCTTTTGCTTTCTGGAATCCCATCAGGTAAACCACTTGCTCCCATGATTTGGGGTCTTCATCCAATGCAGACGCCTGGAGACATGAAGACTGGAGGGAATGCACAGATTCTGGCCCTTCTGCTGAAGTCTACAGGGGGATGGGCCCATGCATTAAATAGGCCATTCAAGTCTCCTGGAGCTCCGACTACCCCGAGGATCACAGAAAAGGCCCTGCTGCCAAGTCCACAGACCGAGAAGATTCCCAAGAGTGACATGCAGGTTAAGTGGACATATCTGGATGCATCAGACTCTCCAGTGAACCTGGATTCTGGAGCAGGGAGGAAGATGTCCATATGGCAGTCCCACAGGTACCAGGCTTTTATTCATAGAGAAAGTCACTATTCAACGGTTGGACTGCACCCATCTACGGCACCTTTGGGATCTATCATAGCATTGGCAGTGTCACCATGAGCTTCTCAGATCACCCCAGCCCAGGGTTGAGTACAGAAGGGACATGGGGCCTGGCTCATTTGTGCCTAGTGTGGCATTGCTCAAATGAGCCTTGCTCAGGAGCATCCCCCAGGGGTTTGCGCAGATATCCTCAGACTTATATTATAATCCAAGTCTTTCCTGTCCACATCCATTTCACCCCTTTACCACTGCTGAGTACCTCAGCTCATGCACAGGGCACGTGAGGGGGCAGGGCTCCACACTGGCAGGTACCTTACGTCATCCGCAGTTGGCCCTCTCCGGCTTTCAGATCTCACCCACCTCTCAGTCATGGCAGGGCTACTCAGGTGGACACAGCTGCTCAGGGAGGTTCCACCTCGGCCCCTTCCAAGGGATCTTTAAACCGTAATTGCTGACCCAGGATGTGTTGGTGCCAAGTTTATCAAGAAGTTAAGTGCCAGCCTTCCTCCTTCAGCTCCAGAGCCAAGACTAATCTAAATACCCCACTCCCCATTCGTTACTGTAATTCCATCAGCAAGCTGACCAGGCCTGACCCTGCCTCTGATTTATGGCCTCACCAACAGATGCAGCAGCTGAGGACCCAGCCGGGCATCTGGGTAGCCGGGAGGTGGGTGGATCAGAAGAGATGGCAGCACCCTCAGCCCTTCTGGAGGGGAAAGAGATGTAGGGATTTTGAGGTTTTGCTGGATGAATGCAGAGGGCAAATTATCTATGCAGGGCAGAAATATTCCTTTCTGCATCTTCAAGTGAGCCAATGTGGAAGAGGGAAAAAGTAACCCATGTGTCAGTGGAATGTGGCGGCATGTGCGGTCTGATCCTCTCTTCCACTCCTGTGGCTCCATGATTACCATGAGCCCTGGATCATTTTAATTTTAGCAAATATATTGTGATAGGATCACGGGCAGGACCTGCAGGTCAGTATTTACACTTTAGTGGTTTTACAATGTTTTTATTACAGTTGGGAAGGTGTGAAGATCCCAAGTACGGTGTTTAGGGAGCGTTCACAGAGTGAATGTGTCTCTGCAGTTGTAATTAAGAAGAGCATCTTTACATTGGTGTTTCTTTTGAGAGATTTGCTTTTTGGAAGAAGGTACCCTTGGCTTCCTTCCTACACACAGGCAATCTCACTTGGTGCATCTATTTGGACAGGTCCCTGCTTCCCTGTGGGGAATGACTCCGGTCTGAGCTGGATACAGTCTGGGGCCATTTGGAATCGGCAGATGGTCCAGCTTCTAGATGGAGTGGAAGGTTCTTTATTCCCTGTGTACTTCCATGTTTCACCCTGCAAGAGCCAACTCTGCACTCAAACAGCACTGAACTATGTGTCTAGACCCATCTAGGCTCTAATCCCATCAATGCCTGCTTTATCCCAAGTGCTGGCTTCCTGTAGAAAACTGAACTTCAGTTCCATCTACTCCATTTCTACAAAGCTATAAGGTTTATTTGTTGCCAAGAAATAAGTGGGGGGAGGCCACCTCAGTGGGTCCCCTAGCATTGACTCTGGGATCCAGTGGTTACTACAAAGTGCCCTTGGGATTTAATGATAGGGATCATTCCACTCAAAGAAGTGGGAGGCCAGAGGATGGACAGATGCATACCATCAAGCAAAGTCCAGAGGCAACCATATCACTCCATCGCCGAGCTCTGGGGATGGAAGAGTTAGTCTCTCCAGTGGACTTCAGGGGCGCGAGGGATGGGGGGTGTGGATCAATGCCTGGAGGAGGCAGAGGTATAGTCACCTGTGGTTCACACATACAGCTCAAGTGGCCCAAGGTTCATCCTTTGACATTAGAGATTTGACTCTAGGATTACAAGTGCCTCAGGAACAAGTGCACATAGAGAGGAACAAGAGGGCCCAGCAAGGACACGCTCCAGACGCTGAACACACAAGATGCCAGGTAATTGGTTACTGTTAGTGAAGAGGTGCTTCTGAGCACAGTCCAGGTCCCTAAACTCCCACCAGCCTTTTCAGCCATGGGTTACGTGGGAGCCACTCTGCCGATTTCACTGGACAGACAAGCAGGGTCGGAAGAATCTCTGTCTGGTGAACACTAAGGACCAGGAATGATTCCACTGCAAAGACGACCATGCACCTGACTTCATTTCTACTGCTGCCAAGGGGCCTCCACACAGCAGGGACAGGGGCTGGGGAACCAGTGGTGGTAGAAGAGGTGGCATATTTGTGACAACCTGAGAAGCAGGAATAACCAACAGAGGTGACAATGATGGCAAGATCCTAAAAGAGAGCTGTAGTGGGGACAGCATGAAAACTCCTTTATAACTAGGTCAGGCAGAGATGCCATCCTAGTGTGGGGGACTCCAGTGGAACAACGGACCATATACGATGTCAGCCGCCATAAATGGTCATTCCTCATACTTGAGGAGAAGCCTCAAGTAGGCTGACAGAACATCTCCATGTGGGTGTGATTGTTTGGTTTGACCCCAAAGATCATGCTATACCCTGTCCTGTGCTCCATAGGAGTCACCTATTTATAATCACATGGAAGACTCTGGCCCCTGTCCTCAATGAACCGTGAGTGCCAGCTTAAAGTTCCTCGCTGGCCATTTCTTGGATTTTGCTAACAAGATTGGGTTTTGGTGGCTATGAAAATAATGGTAGACTCTGGAATCCTATAGTATAAGGGATCCTATCCACAGTGGACCAGAGGATGCCATCAAGAAAAATCCTCAGCAGAGCAAAAGGCAGTCTGGGGTATCTCGTTCTTTTCTTCCCAACCAGTGACTACATTCCCTTACCATTTGGGGCTTCTGTGGCTACAAGCTCAGCTGGGCCCATGAGCACTGGTTACTTCTCTGCTCTTTCAGTTCTAGGAGAAGTGGCAGGGGACACAGTCCCGAGACTACAGAGACTGTGACGAATGGGTCATCTTTAGGCCGTGAACTTCATGCAGTGGTTTCCTGTCTGCCATCAGGGATTATCTGGGAATCAAAGTTCCTTCTTTCCACTTGCCCAGGGTATAAAAGCTTTGGTTCACAGACACATTAGAGTCAGAGCCAGGGGAGGAGAGATTCTGTGTGTTAAATAAGCAGCATCTGCAAGGAGGACTTCTCTTCCTTAGGAGTTGGTTCAGGAAGGGCTTATCCTCCCCAGATGAGGGTTTCACATTCACTTCCATTTGCAAAGGCACATTGACCCCATCAGTGGATCATTCCTGGTCCTTAGTGGTCACCAGACCTAGATTCCTGTAATCCCCTCTGGGAAGGTGGAGCCAAGGAACAGCAGAACCCACTTTGATTCACTGGTTGGATTCCTCAGCCCCACAGGTTAAGGGACAATTTCTCAGGTTCAGTAGAGGTGGGCAACCTCACCTCCGAGTCAAGACCATCCCCTGCAAGGCCACAGTACTGGGGCATTTAGTTCCATGTCCCAGGAGAGCTTGTGTCATAGCAAGCATGCAGGGATGACCACAAAACTCAGGTCTTTCTATCTAACATCCTTATTTCACTTGTCCTTCCGTCTCTTCCCATTAGACTTCAGGAGCCAACAGTTTTCTTCAAGGGAAGTCTTTTGGAAAGTCCCACCACCCCCTCACAAACCTCTCATGCCATAGGATTCCAGAGACTACCATTATTTTCTTAGCCTCCAAAACCCAACCTCATTAACAAAAGCCAAGAATGAGACAGCGAGGAATTAGAGTTGGCACTCCTGGTTCATTGAGGACAGAGGTCACAGAGTTAGTGCCGAGCCTTCACCTGTGGACCCCATGATGGCAGGCTTATCATTATCATCCTGCATAAGAGAAAAATTCTCAAAGTCGCATGACTGCAAACCAAGGCAGGTCAAACATCAGTGTTTCCCATTCTGTTTCTCTCCAGGTCTTTGGGTGGTGAGTCCTATTCTTGGGTCCCAAAACTGCCTTCCATTTTTGATTTCAAACACAACTGACCTTTGGTCATTGATTGTGCCATGTATTCTGCCACATGAACCCTTATTTCCCTTTATACAGATAATAATGGATGGCTGAGGGTCCGATGTAGAAGGGTCCATGAGGACTGCTTTTTAATCCAAAGCCTCCTCAGCACAGTTTTCAGGGAATGGCTTATGAGGGGCATTTCAGAGGCACACCATAGCATTCATCCTCCGGCCCACAAAGGCCCATGTGCATCTTATAATGAGGACTGCATTTAATGATCTTCAGGAGTCTCCCAGAACCTTGGCAGACCCAGCATTGCTTAGGAGTCCAAGTCCAAACTCATCTGGGCACCTCAAGGCGAACTTTAGCTGCAAGTCCTCAGTTAAAAGCCAAGAAACAAGTCACTTATTTCCAAGATTTGATGGCTCAGGGTACACACTCATTCTGGAAGGCAGTAGGATGATTGGAAGGATCAGACCCAAGGAGACCAAAACCCAGCAGGGCAGACGTTAAATCCCATGGCTTCCTCCTGGGATCAGGGACACCAGGGGGAGGATGTGAGCATCAGAGGGTGCAGATGGGCATGGCTCTTCCTGAAGCCTCTTTCAGCAAATGCCCCCCTCCCCATTCTTGGCATCCCCAACTTTGAGGTCTCCATTCTAGCTTCAACTTCACGCAGTGTCACAGCCCACCCTCTGGTGATGCTTGGAGGGTTTCTGACGGAAACAGGTTTCTGGCCTCCCAGGTTTGCCTTGAAGCCAGCCCCACAGTTCTGACATCCAACAGAGCTTTCAAAGGATCATCACGTGAGCAAAGCCAAGGTCTGCCCCTCGAGTGAGCCACACACGGGGACCCACTCAGACCTTGGCTATGGCAGCCCGAGTGCCTGAATCCCACAGCACAGGGAAACACACCCTGGGAACATAGGTTTCCTAGGTGGTCTTGAGCAAGTAGTGCATCCCGAGTCTCTCAGAAGTCTGTGCCTGGGAGGCTTTGAGTTTTGCTGGTTGCCTAGAATGCCCTTAATGGCCTTTTTCTACTTTCTTGGTCAAAGCAGGAAAAGCAGGGCCTTGTGTGACCAGGGAAGTGCTCACCCACTTTTGGCTTATTAATGGCAATCACCTCATTAGCAACAAAACCATCACTGGCTGAGGTTTTAAGTACACCCATTTTCTGCAGAATGGAAAGTTCAAGTCTTTTCACTTCAATTTGCAAAGGCACATTGACCCCAAGAGTTCTGCTCTGGATTCACTGGGATCTAGATAAAAGCAGACAGCAATGCCAGTGCTACCTAAATGCTATTTTGACTTGAAGTTCTCTCCAGATATCTCTTCAAACTCAGCCTCTCAAGTCTCTGGAGGGACAAAGTAGAGCACAAGTGGCAGTAGGTTCCCAGCTCAACGAGCTCTGCCTTTCCATCTAAAGCCTCATCAGCACAACCTTCTCTGTCTGCGTGCCTATGGGGATTGCGGTCCTCCGAGGTCAGGCTCATCCATTAACTTGGCTTGGACCATCCTAGGCTGCCTCCATCCCCACGCCTCTAGACTTCACTTGTGCCATAAGCCAATTCCAAACGCTTCTAAAGTATATTGGTGTCATCACAGCAGTGGCTCCACTCCTTCCTGGTACCAGGTTTTGTTTAGTTTTCTATTGCCTTGGTGTTGGAACAAGTTTCAGTTTCAGCTAGCAGATACTAGCAGCTCAGAAGTGCCCAAAATATCCACCTTTCTTCACACCTGACAGGAACGCCTGCAGGATGGGGTGAAACCACATCCTCAGCACTTGTGGTTAGTATTGCCAAACTGCCCGGCCAGGAAACTGAGAGTCAGGGGCATAAGGGCATGAAACCCCTGACTCAGTAAGGGCTAAAGACCCTTCTATATTGCTTTCTGCCAGGACAGCAATATTTAGAGTTTCCTCACAGTGTGGTTACATTAGGCAGAAGATGATTGGCTTATGGATATTGCCTTGCTTATGTGTGATTGACAGGCATTCCCCACTCACACCCTATAACTGTTGTGTGCATTCCAAAATTAAACTGAGCTACTGCACGATGACCTGAGGCAGGTCTCCACCCAGTTCTCTCACTAGCTCCTGGAGTCTGTGTGTTGATTCCATGTCTCTACCCGCCCCACCCCCCCACGACAAGGTAGCTGAGTGACCATCGAACACAAAGGGACTAAGAACACATTTACCTTGCAAAATACCCGAGATAAACAGTTTGTGAGGAGGAAAGGTTTTGACTCAGTTTTCTGAAGGTTTGAGTTGATGGTCACTTAGCCCCAATTGCTTTGGGCCTGGGAGGGAGGGAGAGCATCAGGGAAGGAGCAAAGCTAGTCACCTCACTCACGAAGAGCAAGGGAAGGACCAGGGTCCTAACAGACCCTTCAAGGATCTGCCCCCAGGGACCTTACAGCCTTCTACTAGTGCCACTCCCCCACACACAGGGGGCCACAGGGTGCCACCAAGCCTTCAGTGCAGGACCTTCGGAGGCCATGGTAGAGACTCTACATCTATTCCACTGTTACAAACAGCTCACTTTTAGGTGTTAACTTGGATTAGTCAACACCTAGAGAACTGGAAAAGTTGGAGTTTGGGATATGTCTATGGAGATGTTTCTAGAAGAGATGGAATAGACCAAGCATGAGAGATTGGTCCCCACATGGAGGAGCCCTTTCCATTGGTTGGGGTCCTGCATGGAACAGGAATGAGTTGAGCCTGGGGGTGGGATGTGCTTTTAATCCCATTCTTGATCAGGACTCCAGGATTGACACAAGCACTCCCTACCCACCTCAGCAGTTTGAAGACTTTCACTAAGACAAAGCTTCTCTGAGCATCCCAACATGTCTGGCTTTCAGATGGCCTGTCAGGGCCATCTCAGCCTCTGTACTCAAACAAATTCTCTTAAATCCTGTATCATACATACTCAGATGAGTTCTTTGACTCATCTGAGTAGCTGGGGGTCCAGGGCTCTACAGGATCTGCTTTCCCATCTGAAGCCTCATCGACACAACCTTCTCTGTCTTCATGGTTAGTCAGGGGTCTGCAGATATTTATATACCTCCTGCCAATCTTACCTGTAGATCTTTGACTAAATAGGCTTTGGTACCAAGCATGATTGTAAAGGAACCAAGTTTTAAGGCACTTCTGAAACTGGCTCTCTAATCCCATCAGACCTAAAATGTTAGGGATTCTAATCCCATAGTACAGAGAACACACTGGTCTCTCTTGACATGAAATACTTAAGATATGCCAATTTAATGTATTTGACCATCAGTTTGCAGACAAGGTGAAACAGGACTCCTGGCAACTCCACGTATGCCTTTAAACATTTATGGAACAGGGGGATATTATAGTTTTGAGAAATTGATGGAAGGGTGAGCTCAAGATTTGGTTTGCCAGGTCTGCATCAATAGCCCAAGAGCCAGGAGTACTTTACAGCCACAGAGCTGGAATTAGTTGAATCCAACAAGCCTGCTCGTTGTCCAAAACCTCATGAGCCAGTCCCCCTCAAAAGCACATCTAGTATCTTGTGCTTTTGATGGCATAAAACTCATTAAGTCTTAATTAGGGAAACTATTTGAAATGCTTAGTTTTAAATTCCTTGGTAGATCACAGAAATTTAAAACTTGAAGGGTTTCAGTGACACAATGAGTATCCATTGGTTTACCTGAGAGTGCATTATTTTTTCCCCATTTAAAAGAGTTGTCAGGATTGGATGCTGCTGCCTGGGGTGGGTGGCTTTTCCTCAGTGTATATCAGAGCTCCTTCCTCATGGAAAGATGGATCTGACCAGGAGAACCAGGCTGGGACATTGAGAACCCAGTTCTCTTGGTATCCGCCAGCCATTCCAAGGTCAAAGACCATTTTCCCAAATACCTGTTAACTGGAGCCCTGTTCTCCATGCTGCTTCTCATTCAGGGACTGGCTGAGCCAGGTTGGCCTCTATTTCTGCACAAAGCAGCTGGGGAAGGAGTCCTGGTCCACCCCCCAAATTCTGGGAAGCACAGCATGTATCAGAGGGACACGGGGAGTGGTATCAAGATAAAAATGTGGAGGGAACTAAGTTTGTAGTCCACGAACCTGTGGTCACTGGGAGCTAGAGCTCTGATCAGGAGATAAGAAGTAGGTTTTTCACCCCAGACTTCAGTGCTGACCCCATGTGGAGGAATGAATTCACACAATAAAGGATAAGAAATGGGCAGAAATATACATTCGATGTTCACAGCCGAGCACTGGGATTCTGAATCAGTCTATGGCGATGAACAGGATGCTGAGAAATGTCACTATTTCATTTGAGCAGATTGCCCAAGGACAGACCAGAGGGTACCTCAAAAAATAAAAAAAGACATGAAGGTTCTTCATTGAAGACCCTCAGCAGCAAAAATTGTTTGCCCAACTCTTGGTCTGAAGCAGCATGGAGAGAAATCCTAGGCATGGCTGTGGATGCCCGGCTGCCTGCTCCAGGAGCTGCTTTTAGGAGCTACAGAGGCTGTCTTCCCCTGAAGGCTCTCCTATTATAATTACACCCGAGTATTGTAGTCTCGTCTGAGATCTGTTGCCATCTTTCTGACGGCATTGGACAGGTGTCCCTCGGCCTTCCTGTATGAACCTACATGTCCGGTTAAGTGATTGGCAATGCCAGTCTAGGGTCACATTTACCGACTCTGCCAAAGTCATTGGGATTCTGCTGCAAGCATAGGGATTTGTTGGAATGAGAGTTTGGCAAGATAGTTTGGCACATCGATTCCCAAAGCAAGATTTATTTTTTAATCCTGATTACGGGCAAGCACGTACCACTTTATGACATGCCTTCTCTCCCTTTCACATTTTTGCCAAAGAGACATTGACATAATGACAGGAAACTGTTAGTCATAATTGCCCCCCACCCCATACAATAACATCCAGTCATAAGTAGGTATGACTTAGTTTAGGTCCAACATAGCCATCAAGTTACATTCTCTAAACATTTAAAGAAAGGTTCAAACAAATCAGAATATGTCTGTGGTGCCATAATTGAAAGTGGCATTGAGGCTATCGAGATGGTGAGACCCAAGAATCTAGCATAGACCACCTCATCCAGTCCATCTTCTATGGGAGTTGTGCAGTGTCGGAGGCCAAGGAGCCCCGACGCTCAGGTGCCCAAACTTCAAGTTGTCAAAATAACTGGTCCTCACATCATGAGACATGAGAACAGAGACATGCGGCTCTTGTGCCTAACTTCACCATAGGAAGTACCCCCGCTTATCTTACCCTCTTCAGTTCTGGATCCCCAACACCCTTTCCCCCAATCACAATCGGAAGTCATCCAGACACCGCTGGGATGCTCCAAGAGGAATTGGGACAAGTTCCCAGCTTGGGCAGAGTACCACCTCCCACAGGCCTACAGCCAGGGTTACTCTAGAGAATGCTACCCATTCTCACCACGGTCTTGACCTCAGCTCAAGAACACAGACTATTTCCTGGGTCTAGAAGGGCAACTGTCAGGCACTTGCCCTGCTCTAAAGAAAAAGATGATCTATGCAGGGTAGATCATAAGAGGGTGATCCTCTTTATCTTGTCTTTCAAAGAAATCCATTACATTTCCTTTCCTGTGGACTTTGAAGTCCAACATAAAAGGTCCGTGGCATAGAATACTCATTCAACAAGCAGAGTTGCCGCAATATCACTTTAGACCTTAACATTGACTAGGGTGGAGTTCCTGGTGGCTTTCTTCCAAGAAATAATTCTAAGCCACTTTGATATAAGCAATACCGGAGAAGACTCATCTTTAGGGCTTTATCCAGATCTTTGCTGGCTATGTTCTGAGAGAATACTACCTTTGCCTCAGTGAAAACAGGTATTTCCTTTGGGGAAAGGGCTATGCATCAAGTTTCATGTAAGAAAAAAAAAGATTATGAACAGCCACTGTGACTTCCATTTTCAGATTCTCTTAAGTCATCCTAAGATTTCAGTCAAATTAAGGTCACAGGCAGAAGAACGAAAGCCAATAGCAAATGAGTGCAGAGATGACCAAATTCTGATCCTTCAGAATCCAGACTGGGGAAGTCTCGAATTACACTTGATGAACACTTCTGAACCTAAGACAAGTCCAGTGATTCAACTGCAAATGATATGACGACTCCCTCGCTCAGAGCTTGTTACCATAACTGATGATTTCTGTCCATAAAGAACTTAAAATACTCTGCTTCGTGATGGTGTCCCAAAATAGAGGGGATATGTATTTCCAGTAGGAAATGTGCACTATTAGATACAGGCAGTATTTCTAAAGCATTAGATCTCAGCCAATCATGGGTCAAGAGGTCACCTTGTATTGGGGGATCTACAGCTGACATGAACACACTAGTGGCAGTTACATGTCCTTCGTAAAACCCTACTGAGGACAAAAGCTTTAGAACAACTGAGACAATGGCATTTTAGAGTATAAAACTGGAGCCCCCCAAAGAATTCCTATTCTTGCTCCTATGTGTGCCCAGGTATCAGGAACCCATATGCTCATTGATAAGGTCTCACTTCCAGAAATGAGCTGCAGAGATCACAGCCACAGAATTTTCTACTCCCAGCTAAGCTATCACCGAGTCCAACCATTTGCAGATGTATTCACATCTATCTGTAGGTAAGGCCATTGATCAAGCCAATTGTTTTTAGGCAGTACTGTACCCAGGGCTGAAAACTGAAATGCTCAGAGTGCCAACACCTCAGCCCATTCACGAAGGCCACTGTATTGGATCACATGCCAGTGAGATGGTTCAGGATGAGCTGGAGACCCAAGATACATTTCCCTGAATGATACTTTTATAACCCACTCCCCCAGCACATCTAATTACCAAGATTTTGGTAAGATAGCTATAAAACATTTAATAAGTTTATTCTATAAAACATTTAACATTTTTCCAGGGATGGTGTCAGTATTACATGAGAGGACACATGCCAGTGTTTGTCAGAAATGCTTGATTGATGCCCACTTCCCGCTTGGTCTCGATTCTATACCTTGGTTTACCTTGATCTGGTCTGCCTACCACAACCAACCTTCCACTCCTCCACTTTAAGCAGTATTATTAGTAGATCCAAGACCAAGGGCAAGCCACATTTCGACAGGTTCAAGGTAATTTGAAAAGTCTCAAGCCACTTGTGTTAGACGAGAAGCCATGTAACATCCACAAAGACCATCCATAGTGACTATGATTTTCATAAGTAGAAAATTTTATAGAAGATGAATTTTATAGAAGATGAATTTTCAGGGAAATTCACAGGAGTATATATAATTCAGCCCTGGGGTTAGCAAAACCACATTTAGCTGAATGAATACATAAGATTTGAGGTTCAGTAGGTGTCCCTCAAACACATTTGAGAGCTAACACATGAACGTGCTGAGTGCCACCGAACTAGACACAAGGAACACAGGTCAATGCATATTCTCAGAGTAGGGTCCACAGAGCTACCATGGAGCAGCAAGCTTAGCACACCAAGGTCAGAATACGGCTTCTTCGGGTGTACATCGTCAGCGTTCTGGGACCATCAGAGACCAAGATGGCCAATTGAGCCAAGATGCTCAGCAGACATTGCTATGGCAGTGGCAGATGAGGGGCAGCATCTGTGCTAGTCTAGGAGCCGTGTGAGGTGAATAGAACCTTCAGAGGGCAGGGTATAGATTTGTGCTTCCACATCACGAGTCTGCCTGGGGAAGGAAGGCACGCTGCCCCTCTGCCCCCCAGTGTGTATACCCAACCCGTATCTGGTTCCAGGCACTGAGGTATCTTGCCCTAATAGAAATCCTCCATGCTAAGGGGACAAGCTGATTTGCACCACAGCATCCGAGGCTGTAACGCAGCTGGATGCCTCTTGACCCCAAAATGCAACCAGTAGTTCGCTACATGCCTTTAGACACTTGTAGTCTGCAAGCTAGTCATAAGGCTGCTTGGGGTATCGAGGCAATAGGGATTTAGTCCTTGTCCCTAAAGCTAGGCTTCATCACCATAATGCCATTGAAGGCCTAAAACCTTTAAGGATGACATAAGGAAAGGTCTATCCCCCTTCCTACAGATGGTGGGGACCAGGCACTGGTTTGACCCCTGCCTCACTCTCTGCTTTCGATACAGAAATAAGTCCAGTGGTGCCTCCAGTTGAGAGAAGCATCCCCTCCCCCCCTGAAGCATAGGCAGGCTGAGAAAATACCCCAGGAAGGGTTTAGATTCAACCTTTCCTTTTAAATTATTTCATTTTAATGTTCAGTGTTTTTTAAGACACTTTAGACAAGTGACAAGTTCATGGTGTTTTTTTGTTTGTTTGTTTGTTTTTTTGGTGTCAGGGGAAGCAGTAGGACACTTTATCTCCATTCTTTCCTGAGAGTGGAGATGTCAAGGGAAATAAAAGGATTCTGCAGAAAAGTCCAGGGAATGGGCGAACGCCAAGGTCCAAGGATGGTCAACAGCCACGCATAGAACAGTGGGTATGTGGTCAGCCAATCCTGTCTGGTTCCCGCCACTGAGGTTATCTTGAAAGCAGATGGGAAAGCCTCCTTGCAGAGCAGGTCTCCCACCTTTCACAGAGAGCAGAGAGAAACCAGAGCCTGGACCTGGGAGAGCTGGTTCTTCATTGCACTCTGGACCCATCTCACCGGGACACGGGGGTTGGCTATGACTGACAGCACTGTGCACACACGGAGACCAGAAACCAGGTGTGTCTTAACGACTCTGCCTAAGCTCATGAGTCAAGAATATTTGACATAGTAAATGAGACCAAGCTCAAGATGTCATCGAGTGGAAAACACAATTAGATGTGGACAAGAGTGTGATATCCCCAGAGTTCTGAGAACAGGTCGTGGTTGGGTATAAAATTGAGCCTCCTGCATCAGTCCTTCCACCTGGACAGGGGTGGACTGGATGCCTGGGCCAGGATTCCAGCTCAGGCTGCAGGGGAGTAGACAGTGGAATTGCCATCTGAGGCCTGGGGGCCCAGCTGGCCAGGCTCCCTGCAGACACAGAAGGCTATGTCAGTGTTGGCCTCATACCACAGCAGCTGGTTTCCCGAAGATACAAGAGGAAGTGCACTCTTCTTGCTTCCTGCCTGCAAATTGCCACCCCTGCTCCTGGATCCATTGCAGCATGTGCCCTTGTGTGTTCACAGGAGCAAAGTCTTAATGTAGAGCTCCAAATGGCCCAGAGCAAGAGGCAAGGGGGTCCTAGGAGGATGGTCAGCTCCACCTGGCCACAGACAGCTGGACTCTGGCTCTCCCCCACCCTGCCTGTCTGCAAGCATCCTGTCCATGTGGGAGGGCAGGTGGTGCCCCTGGCTCGAAGAGGGCCATCTGCTTCCTGTTGAACTGGGAGACTGGGAGATTCAGATGCTAGAAAAGTCCATCTCCAACTGCTCCATGGCTTGGGATACAAGCTGAGGGAGTAGTGCTCTCTGGTGAAAGTGGGGACTTACTGAACTTTAGTACTGGACAGACTCAAATTTGGGAGCATTGAACAGAGAACAAGAAAGTACATTGGGGTCAAGCCTGCTATGGTGGTGGCAGCAGCTGCAGCACTGGTTGGCTGCAAAGGGGACATCTAGCATGGAAGAGCCTGTAGATCAAAAAAGCAGCCTGAACTCAGCAAAATCAGAGGCTGCACAACACCCTGGTATTGAAAAGTGCTTTTTACTTCTCAATTGGCAAGTGGAGAGTGGAAGCAGAAGCCATGTTTAGGCCACCACCTTGTTCCAGCACATTCCTGGTACTCATCGTCTAAGGTGGACATAGACCACGTGTGAAATGGACACAGCAGATTGTACCCAGGGTATTCGAGTCAGAAAAGACAGAGGAGTGCAACACGCTCTCCCTTTGAGTCTGGTGGCTCATGGGATGGGCTGAGGAGAGCTGGGAAATGAATCAGGCAGGTGTGAGTACACTCAGGGGATCCAACCATCCCCACACTCTGTTGCCTGTGAATACAGACTCCCCAGGCTTAGTCCCCCCCCCCATGACGGGGATTCTTGGGAGGCTCCTAAGACCCAGGCTCCCAGCCCAGACTGGCATCTTCCTGGCCCCAGGAGTGGGCAATCTCTTCAGTGAAGCCCTTGAGGCCCAGCAAGTTCCAGAAACTGGAACATCCTTCTTAGAACTGTGGGAGCCCTACCCTGGGGGGTGTATCCATATGATCTTGTCCAGACAGAATTTCCTTTGACAGTTATTCCATCTTACTGGCGAGAAGGGAAACAGCTATTTCAACCAGCTTTATTTTTGACCACTCCAGCTACCAGCTCAGCAAGCAACACAAGAAAGTGGCCAATACCACTCAGCCCTTGCTTTCTTGGTACATAGCACTGCCCCTCCCCCACCAAAAAAATAGAACAGTTGGACACAGGCAATGCCATCTGTTCTTGTGGACTGTTTGAGACTCAGTGGACAGAGTTTCATTAAGAATCTTCTTTCCTTAGTGCCAGATGTGGTTCATGGTTATTTATTGGTTTAACTGATGGCAACTGCTGAGCCCACCCTTCCTGTTTTTGTGCTAATTAGCATCCTAGGTGTTGTAGTAGGCGCCAGGTATTTAGGTGCTGTATTGGGCTTTGCTTTCATCATCATCCTTTCCCCTTTTCTGTGTGTGCTAGGGAGGGATCTAAGGAGAAACTAGGTTCAGAGGGTAGGGATTCTGAACTAAAGCCACCAAAAGACAGCAGACCTTCTCCACCAGTTAGCCACACTCCGACGTCAGCTGTACTCTAATACAGAGAATAGGTGAGAGAAAACCTCCAACTGACAAGCTGCCATGGCTGGAGGGGGTCTCGGGTCCCACCACTGGATGCCCACTTCTATAGCAAGGATTAACAGAGGCTGTGGATACCACACCTAAAGGGGTCTCCGTCTAGATCACTCTAGGACGCTTTAGCAACAAGGCTGTGTGCCCTATGAAGCCTCACACATGAGACTGGAAAAGAAATCCATCCCAACAGATGCAGAAAACCTGTCACAGGACTATGACATGCACGAGGTAACTGGCTGCCTCCGCGAGGTCGTGATCCATGAGCAAATGACTCTTAAGGTATTTCCATTTCATCCACTTTAGTATTTGAAAGAGAAATGGTCTCTGAATTCCAAGCACACAAAGCACAATTGAGTTAAGGAAGTTGGCACAGGATCTGAGTGCAAAGTCAATAATGAAATGAATGTTAAGAACCAAACAGGAATCTCAAATGAAAGATGGTGATTAAATATCCAGTTGTAGGGCTGGGGATGTGGCTCAAGCAGTAGCACGCACGCCTGGCATGCTTGCGGCCCGGGTTCGATCCTCAGCACCACATACAAAGATGTTGTGTCTGCTGAAAATAAAAAATAAATATTAATAAATTCTCTCTCTCTTTCTCTCTTAAAAAAAAAAAAGATATCCAGTTGGAAGTCTAGAATAGACTATGCTGCAGACAGAATCTCAGTTGGAAGACAAAGTGGCCAGCCTTGAACATTCAGATAGTAAAAAGAGAAAATAAGTATGACCAGAAGATACAAGTAGTCTGGGACAAGATTAAGAAGTTATAAATAGGATTTAAGTAATTGGAATTGAGTGTGGAAAGATGCAAGCTAATAGAATGAATAGCCTCTTCAGGGAAACAATTTTTAAGCCTCAAGCATGAGATTGACATCCAGGTACAGGAAACATTCAGAACCCCAGACAAAAAAGATTCAAAAACTCCATGAGACATTGTAGTTTAAGTGTCTCATTGATCCTATCTTTTCAGAGATTGATAAGCCCTAAACCCAATGGAAGAGGACCCAGATGAAGTTCAAAGTGAAAAAGGAGATCGCCACAGATGTTACAAAAATCCAGGGAGTTATGGACTATTTTGAAAGCAGACTAACAAGTTGGAAAACCTGGAAGACGTAGATCTTGGGAGGTTTATGCCCAAAGATTTATCAAGAGGAAATAGCCTAAGCAGGACTAGTAACTAGAGATATGATAGAAGCAGTTATCAAATGCCTTGCAATAAACAGCCCAGGATCAGATGGATTCTCAGCTGAATTCCACACATTTAAAAAATGAATGCCAATGTCCCTCAAGTTATTCCACAAGATAGAAAGTGGAACATTTACAGATCCATTCTAGGAATCCAGCATCACTCCATCTACAACTAGACAAGGAACCATCAAGAACTGCAGACTGATATTCCGGATGAACTCAGATACAAAAATCCTTAATATATTACCCAGTTGTATTCAATAGATTAAGATCACACAGCATGACCAGCTTGCTTTAATCCCATGGATGCAGAGATGGTTTAACATGCATGTCTGTAGTTTATCACATTAAGGACAAAAGTTAGTGATGAAAAGAAAATTTTTGACAATTCGGCATTCATAATGAGTCGCTGAAGAAAATAGGGATAGGAGCTACCACATCATAAAGATTATGACAAACTCAAGGCCATCATAGTGACTGGGGAAAACAAATCATTTCCTTTAAAATCTGGAAGACAAGAATGTCTACTGCTTTCCTGTTCAATACAGTACTAGAAATACTCGCCAGAGCAATGAGGAGAGGGAAGGAAACACACAGAGTAGGAAAGGAAGCAGATTCAGTTTGCAAGTGTGATTCTGTATTCAGAAGATCCAAAAAAAAAAAAAAAAACTACCATAAGTATGCTAGAGCTAATGTATTCAGCAAGATATCAAAGATACCCAAGACCCTGTTCATCCTGTTCAAAATTCAACTCAAAAAAAAAAAAAAATTAATCAGAGACGTAGGAATTAGACCAGAAACGACCCAAGTCCTAAAAAATGTAGGGTCAGTACTCCAGCACATGGGCAGAGGCACCGAGTTTCCTCAATACGACCCCTAAAAACTCTTGCCATTATTTCCCAAGCTAGCAGCATGCCGTCAAGTTAGAAAACTTCAGCACAGCAAACAATGTTGAGAGAATCTTCAGAATGGAAGTCTTTGCTAGTTACTTTTAGGGTACCAGGAATTGAACCCCGAGGTGCCTAACCCCCAAGCCACATCCCCAGCCCTTAGTTTTTGACACAGGATCTCGTTAAGTTGTCCGGGGCCTTGCCAAGTCTCTGAGGCTGGCTTTGAGTTGAGATCCTCCTTGAGTCAGCTCTTAATCTTGTGATGTAGGATTAACATCCACGATCGATAGAAAACTCAAAACTTCACACTAGAAATAATGACCCAAACAACAGGCCAATGAAGTAAACAGACACTTCAAAATACAAATGATTAGTAAGAAAAAAAGTGTTCAACATTCTTAGCAGTTAGGGAAATAAGCGTGATTTCTTGTCACTTCAGCTAGAATCTCAGTAACAAATGCTGGCGAGAATGGAGAGGAAGGAACACACTGCTGAAGGGATTCTAACATAGCCAACTAGTAGTGGAGTCATTGTATGATCTAGCTGTGCCACTCTTTGGTATTTATCCTCAGGAATTAAAATTCATACTATAGCCATACACGCATACTCATGTTTATAGTAGTACAATTCACAAGAGCCAAACTATGGAATCAGCCTTGGTTTCCATCAATGGATTAAAAAAAAAAAGTGATGTCTATATACAATGGACTTTTATTTAGCCATAAAGAGATTTAAGGAAAATAGATGGGACTTGAGAACATTATGTTAAGCAAAAAACCCAAACTTGGAAAGTCAAGGGTCATGTTATCTCATGTGGAAGCAAGAGGGGTAAAGGGTATGGGGAGTTCTTGTTTTAAGAGGAAAAAATCAGTAGAGAGGGAAGTTGCAGATACCTGTGGAATGATTGCTTTTGTCATCTTTTGGACCACTATGACCAAAAGACATGACAAAGACAATTTTAGAGGGGAGAAAGTTTATTTGAGGGTGGACATCATGGTGGAGGAGGGTGGAGGAGGAAAGTGGCTCAGGACAAGGGCAGGAAGCAGAAGAGATCTGTTTGACAAAGACTAAACCCCAGAAGTGCACCCCAAGGACCCACCTCTTCTAGCCACACCATACCCGCCTACAGTTAGCACTCAGTTAATCCTCATCAGGGGATTAACTCAGATTGGGTGAAGGCTCTTGCAACCCAGTCACTTCCCTATTAGACCTTATGCTCTCTCAAGCTTTTGGGGGACACCTTACATTCAAACCCTAACAGTGATATTGGCCTAGTTACATTGCTACGTTGCATGCAACAGCGAGTCCCAGAGAGGGGACCACTTCAGAGCACGCCTCCTTCCAGCCAGTCCTGTGAAAAGTTGTTCATGCTTCCAGACGCCTTCTCTTTGAGAAGGATAGGACTTCAACCGCTCTCAAGTGGGAGCTTCCTTGCAGCTGAGCCTCCTGGAGGTGGGGGCAACAGGAGTTTCCCTCTGGGTGCGGTTCCCTCGGGATACAGATTGCAGGACCTGCTGGGGTCTGACTTTCAACATGTAGCTGCAGGTGGAGGCGGCCATGCTCCCCCCCTTTCAGGGCGCAGGATTCTAGATACATAGAACATTCAAGGTTTTCTAATCAGAAGACTTCAATGGTTTGACAGTGGTTAAAAGCCAAGGCAATTTGCCAGCATTATTTCCAGTGGTAGCTTTTCCGTGTTGATGGTTGAAGATGCTGAGGATGGCTTCCCAGCTGTTACGTGCTTAACATTGCATTGTAAGCATGTAGCTAAAGGTATTCATGAGCTGTGTTTAGGGGACCATTGTCATGGCATGCAGGTTAGTTTTCTTATAAGATTAAGCTAAAAATTCATCTCCCCTTCATATTCTTGCTGTGCTATGGTCATGCGTCATGGGGTACATTGTGATGTATTTGTACATGCACACGAGTGCCTTGTTAATTTCATTCTGCCCTTCTCTCCCTTTCCTATCCCTCCTCCTTGCCCCTTGCTCCCCCCATCCTCCACTCCAGTTTCATTTTTTAAAAACCACCTTGATATGGTGGACATCAGAAAGCCACACATTGACTCATCACCTGATGAATTCTGTTTGTTTAAATTGCTATACTGTGAGCCTCAGAAATCTGTATTTCATTTCTCATGCTCTACCAGTATTGTCCTAAAGCCATTTTCATCAGGAGAACCTTTTTTTTAATACATACAGCAAACATAATGTTTATTCCATTCTGCTGCCCTTCCTATCCCCCTACTCCTCCCCTCCCCTCCAATCTAATGTGACACTCTTTTTTTCTTTTACTCATCACAACATCATACATGTATTCTGTATAACGATGAGTTTCTCCTTTCATTTTTCAAATGGAGAATCTTTAGTCAAATGAGCCATGCCCTAGAAGGAGTGGGAGAATTCAGAAGTTTGGAATCCTGATAACTTATGGGTTTGGCAATAATCCTCAAATGATATTAAAGAGAAGTTGTTCACAGAAGATTTTTTCATGGTCTTCCCTCCAATCCCATCAGTAGTGGTCAGAGTTTGAGTGTTATGTGTCCACACTAAAATAAAGCTCAGCTTGGGTTTTGTGCTTTGTTCCTGCAAAAGGTCTTGACATTATGGCACCATCAATTAAGTTGGGCAGAGAAGTTACTGGTGGTGCTGCATTCCATAGGTCTCAAAACGGCCTTCAGAAAACCTAGGACTCCCAGATTGTCATAGTGAGTGAAAACTGATCAGAAGAGTCCCCTTATGCCTACTTAACCAGTTGGGGGACTAGAAAGTTCTGTGGAATCCACGGACTCAGGAAAGCAGACTGGTTATTGGGCAAGCTGGTTCATACAGACCAGCATTGGTTCTGAAGTGCCAGCCCCTCTGCTTGGTAAGCTCAGATATGTCCAAGGGGACAAGCGGTGCCCTAAATCTCAGAGCAGAAGCAGACATTCAGCCAACATCAATGCAGAGTAGTTCATCTGCGAGTGTAACCCCTTGAGCTCCTCCTTAATGAGGACCCTGGGGCATGCTCCCCTTAGTTGAGCCCATATCTGTTCTTCAGGGCCCTAGGCTTGGTTTCCTGTTCTTGGCATCTGCCCTTGGGAGCCTCAGCAGCCAGATGCTCAAAGGCCAAGTGAAGGTCTTCACCTGCGCCCCTTGGAGGCCGCTGCTTTGTCTTAGGTGGCTTGTGAGTGAAGGGGCAGATGGGGGAATTTCAAAGAAACTCGGTCCTTCTCAGTCTAGTTCTTTGGGAAGGAATTATTCATCATGCACTCTAATGGGTAGGACGTGGCCCTGCCTTAGGCTCTTCATTGGCTCCTGCTGTACAGTGCCAGCATAACCTAGGACGTGAAATCCATGGTTCCCTTACCATTGGAGGGGAATTTCACTGCCAAGTCCTTCTCAACCCAAAGGTTTTATCCCCATGTCCCCTCTCTGGGGACATAAAAAGCTCAGCCCCCACCCTTACCCATAGGGGTGGCTTTCTTTCAGTAAACATGTACCTCTAAGGGCCACAGGTGCCTTTACTTGTCCTTTAGAAACTCCCACTTGAAACACAGGAAAAGTCACAGGCTTCATGGGACACTGGGGGTCTGATTGCAGACCCGAGATAAAAGAGAAGCCAGTTTTCCTTCAATGGGGACAGGAAATATCCTCAGATATTGGACATGGTTCCAGGCTGTCTGCCCCTTCCAATCAGGAAGTCCACGTTGGAGGAGGACGGCCCTGTTGACTTCCTGTCCGCTTGTCTGGGAGGATGCCCTTTTGGTCATTTGGTGGCAGATAGCCTGGGCTCCCGAGAAGCTGATACCCACAAGGATAGTCTTCAAGGGCAGTAGAGGAAGTGCCTTGCAAGCCAGAGCCACCAGCTGCACCACAGCCAAGCCCTGGAGGCTGACCTATCCCATGTCGTCCCTTGAAAGGCAGAAGTTATCCCAGTGTTCCAGGGAGCTAAAAATGGCCCCCAAACCAGCAGACCCAGAAGCATGTGTCACAACACCATGGCCAACAGGCACTTCGTACCCCTGGAGACGGTCACAGACAGGCTTCCTTCATGGCTCTGATGTTCACATGCACTCATCCAGAGGGACATTTGAGGAATGGGAGTGGGGGTGAGGGATATGCCTCTGTACATGTCAGTTATTTCAACCCATCAAGGGGCTTGTTCCCTGTGTTTGGAGACCACACTTGAATACAGCATCATCTCATTCTTGTGTTATGAACACATCGGCCACAGAGGAGGAAATAGTTATGTTCCTTCCAAGCAGTAGTTGGGATCCATCTGAAGCCTGCGTTGTCTGTTGACCCTCAGATGGTGACCAGAGAGGGACAACATTAGATCCAGTGGCCAGTCACCTGGCCAGGCACCACCCAGTAAGCTGCAGCCCATTGGACAATGCACATTCCACAGGGCAGCTTGGGGGCAGTAGGTACACAGCTCTCATCCCCAACTGCAGGCTTTGTTCTGAGACCATCTCTGAAGGCCAGGGCCTTTCCCCTGTGGACATTTCTGGGAAGAGAAAATTCCGGCCCTTCCTGCAGCTAGTAAAGGTCACACTCTGGTCCAAGCCTCTCCCACCCGGGACTTGTGGCATGGAAATGGGCCCAAACCGAGGCAGAAGATAAAGATCTCCCCAGGATGACAGGAGGAAAGCCAGCCCTTCCTTGCAGGTGACCCACTTGGGGAATAAATGCACATTTATATCGACTTCTGAGGGAAGTCAAGTGTCTGAGACAAACCTGTTAAGAGTCCTCAGACTTCGACTTTCATGACAGAGAATTCTAGAAGCAGAAGGGAAGCACCCTAGGTACGTCCACCAGAACCCCAATTCCAAGGGGCAGCATCTCAGCAGCAGGGGTATTGTCTGTGGCCTACCAAGGATCCCAGGGGGAAAAAGGTGATGAAAGATGACAGAGCCTTCTGTCCTGAGAGGGCACCAAAGAAGGCCCACTCCTCCTGGCCCCGAGTCTGCTCGGGACCCAGGTACAGAATGCAGAAGGCTACAGTAAAACCAGAGCACCAAGGGGCTGCGACCCCAGGGAAATACTGGGCTGTTCACCACCAGTGTCCCTCCAGGAGGACCCGCCTCAAGGCCCTCGGGAGACCAAATGGCAAGATGATCAAGGTGCAGGTGCCCAGAGCAGAACTGTTCCTGGGACCACTTTGAGATACAACCAAGGAAAAAAACACCACCCTCCGTGACATCTATCCCAAGAGGCCTTTCTGTCGCCCTCAAAGTTCAGAACATGGGGAATGCAGAGATGGGACCTACTCCTTCAGTCCTGGGCCATCCGACAGTGTCACAGGATGTGAAGGGGGAGTTAGCGGTACATCTGACAGAAATGGAGCTGCGTAGTGTGTCCCGTGACCCCACCACGAGCCGAGTGGCAGGCACTGAAACCAGATCTCCCTGCCCAGGTTCCAGGAGAGCCACATGGTGGCCCAACGTCTTTCTCCACTTCTCTAACAGAAGTCGAGCCAACAGACAGCCGAGGGACCACCCATCCCACTTCTTGACCTAATGGACCTGCACAGGAGGAAGGAGTCCAAGGGCACAGGAAAACCCGGGAATGGGCTCATCTGGTCAAGGGTTGTTCCAGACTCCTCTCCTGATGTACCTGAAGTTTGGCTTTGCAAGGGACCTGTAAGAGCCGACTGCAAACTCAGGGTTCCACACAGGGAGGTGGCATGGGGAGGGGCTGTTAGAGCTGTCCCCAAGGCTCCTGCCACAGACTGTCAAAAGCTCAAGCCAGGCAGTGAGGAACCTGGGCCCCCTTCCTGCCGGCCAATGAGAACTGGGCGCTGGGCCACATCCTGCCCAGTTGGGCTTGGGTTTTAGACATAGAGAAGCTGTCATGAAATAACGAGCTGTTTCTACTTACACCTCCTATGTTGTCACCCCCTAGCAATCGTTTTTGGAAGAACTCAGAGATTCTTTAGGCAATAGCAGTTCTACACGATTTCACCTTCCTCCTGACAGGGAGAATTGTTTACCACATGCCAATTTTCTTCGAAAGAAAATCATCTTGAAGACTTGGGATTCACAAGAGTCCTCGGTAATTTCTAGGAAACCCAAGAGACCAGAGCACCTCAGGCCATGTGGCTTTGACATAAACCCCAGGAAGTCTCTCTCCTGGATTTCCTACCCCTCTCCCTCCACTATGAGTGAAGGAGGTAAGAATCTGTTTGAAGACTGGACTGCTGGCCATTTCTCCTCCTTGGAGAGGTTAAAGCATCTGCAGTTTTAAGTTCCCTGTGAAAACTGGTAAGAGGACCACCTTTGGTTTGCCTAAACCACCCCCAGTGACCCTGCCCTTGACTTGACACAAGGATGCCACTTCTCACCCACATCTTGTACAAGTTCAGGGAGGAAGAGGGAACCCCCTCATTCAGAAAGGGGGATCTTTTCATCAAGCTGAGACCGTCTCTGTCTTAGGCCGATTCCAATTCCTCCCAATTTTAGAGGAATTTCAGAGTCGGTATGAGCCAGAGTTTACTACCCAAATCTGTTTCTGAAAGTCAAAGCAAGTGGCCGGCCATGCTCGAGTACAGACAGCTCCCTCTAAGAAAGAGGAAATCTTGCACAGGCAATCTTTAGACACTAAAGTAGGTGATTTGACAAGACTCTGTGGCTCTTCTGGCCTAGGAGTGACACTCTAAGCCGTGGGTTTGCAAAGATACAGAAGGGCCTCAGATGGGCCTGGGTTCCAACCCTTAACCCACGCCCTGGCTACTGTCATAGCTCTTGGTATTCCATGTATCTTTGCATGCTACTTCTGTCTGGTTTTGAACTTGTATTTTCAGAATCATTGCTTTAGGCTAGAGGATAATGGATCATTGGCTGTGTTTACATACCCCGTATCATGTTGGATTATTATTCTTTTATACCTGTTCACTCAGGGCTTACCATGAGGGGATGCAGACTTTAAGGTAAACAATTTTCTGTCTCTATCGAGATGATTGGTGTTTGTCCTCAATTGCGTGAGATGCATCCCATTCATCGACTCACGTATGTCAAACAACCTTGCGTCTACAGGTCAGAACCAGCTCCATCATGGTGCCAGGAACTTTGATGTGATATTGAACTTTACTGCAAGTATTTTGAGTATTGTTTTATTTATGATGGTATCACTTAGTGACATGTCTGCTCCCTTCAACACTTGACCCTGGCCAGCTGCATGGCTAGGGTCTCACACCACAGTTCTGCCTATCACGTTGATCTGCTAGTGCCACAGTTTACACCAGTAACCAAGAGGGGGTTTGCCTTTGCTCGGAAAGCACCCTCAGGGCAGACACCCCCAGAAGGTTGAAGTAATCAGGAAGGTCTATTCTAAGCCACATTGGCTTCACCATATTCAGCCCCTGAATCAAAGACCAATAGCAGCCATGGAAACCAAAGCGAATAGAAACTCAGTTGAGAGCCACCATCTAGAGGCGCTGGCAGAGCCAAGTTCCACTATAGCTCCCTTTTGTCCCCTCTTGGTCACTATTCGAGGCCTCATCCCAGGTAACAGTAAAGAGAGCATGCCTTGGGCAGCACCCACGTCAGGGCAAATTACGTTTCTTCCACAGTTGGACATCTTTCCAGGTGCTGAGCCCTAGGCTTCCCGATATGGAACTTGGAATTCTTCCATGCCAGCCATAAGGAATTATGGGAGGCATTTGAAAGATCCACAGTAAATACCTAATATGATTCTTGAGTAATGGAAGAAAGTTCTCTTCCAAAAATCCTACTGGATTTACAATAAGATGAGTGCATTGTTATACAAAATTACATATAAGAGGTTATGAGGGGAATGGGGGAAAAAACAAGGAGAGAAATGAATTACAGTAGAGGGGTAGAGAGAGAAGATGGGAGGGGAGGGGAGGGGGGATAGTAGAGAATAGGAAAGGTAGTAGAATACAACAGTTACTAATATGGCATTATGTAAAAATGTGGATGTGTAAACGATGTGATTCTGCAATCTGTATTTGGGGTAAAAATGGGAGTTCATAACCCACTTGAATCTAATGTATGAAATATGATATGTCAAGAGTTTTGTAATGTTTTGAACAACCAATTAAAAAAAAGAAAAAAAAAAGATGAGTGGATTTTGTTATGGCCCCAGAGACAGCATTGAGTAGAAGAAACCATGTCTTCAAGAATAACTTTACTCTCCATAATTGGAGAGTTGACAGTTCAGGCCAAGTTGGCATCACCTGCCCCATGTGATCATCTCCTCCCTTGGGAGGAACTAGCATGTTCTAGTATAGAGCCCAGATGAATTTGGGCCAAATCTGAGCCATGTGGCCTGGTCAAATCCCTGCCCCAGGTGGATAAGATTTTGCTATCATGTCCCTC
This sequence comes from Marmota monax, assembly GCF_021218885.2. Taxonomy (NCBI): domain Eukaryota; kingdom Metazoa; phylum Chordata; class Mammalia; order Rodentia; family Sciuridae; genus Marmota; species Marmota monax. The sequence goes on from NW_026692600.1 coordinate 36,345, forward strand.
GAGTCTAAAAATAACAATTCAGAACAAGTTGACTTGCAGAATGGTACTTCCACACCAACCTTGTTCAAAAGTTAAGAGTGAACACCCTCGTCTGTTTCCGATTTTAGAGAAATGCTTTCTATCTCCTCCCATTCAGTCGGATATTGGCTATGTGATCTATAGATATCCTGTGTTATTTGGGCCTCTTATCATTTTATACCTGTTTATTCAGGGTTTACCACAAAGGGATGCCAAGTTCAAAGCAGCCAATTTTCTGTCTCTAGAGACAACTGTCTGGCGTTTATCCTTGGTTGCATGAAACACGTTCCATTTATCGACTCACGTATGTTGATCAAACTTGCATCCTTTGAACAGAAGCAACTTGATCATGGTGCATGAGATAGAAGTTCAAGTATTTTATTGAGGAATTTCACATTTATGTTCATCAAGGATGTTCACATCTAGGTTGTTGTATTGCCCTAAAGAAACTGGATACGGACACATCAACTCTCTTCAAACTTATGAAGGCAGTAAGTTCTTTAAAGGTCTAGAAAAGTTCAGCAACCGAATCCATTCAGTCCAGGGCATTTCTTTGGAGACAGCTTATGACTGCTTCAATGTAATTGCTAGTTACTTGTCTAGGCAGGATGTCAACCTAAGTTTGGTAAATCCTGTGAATCTAGAAATTTGTTCATTTCTTCTGGATCTTCCAGTTTGGGAACATTTCGAGAAGTTGTACACCACTCTCTGGATTTTGGCATTATCTGTAAAAACCTCCCCTCTTGCCATCTTCTGTTACATTTTTCCTCAGACAATTTAAAGGTTTGTCAATTTTGTGTATCTTGTCAAAGAATCAACTCTTTCCTTGGTCTTTGCATTGTATTTTTAGCCTCTTTCTGATCTTTATTTCTCATCTACCAATTTTTTGCTTTGGCTTATTGTTTAAGATCTTATGATGTGTCATTAGGCTACTTGAGGTCTGTCCTGCTTTGGACACTCACAGCTATGCAAGTCTTGTTTTACTGTGTCCCAAAGGATCTCGTTGGTCATTTCAGGTTTTCATACAATTCTAGGAATTTCTTGACTTTCATTTCAACGACCCACTGTTTGCTCAAAGCCTATTGCTTGATCCCTTTGTGATCACATAATTTCCGCAGCTTCTTTTGCTGTTGACTGCCACAATTTTGTTATGATTTGATAAAAATGCAAGGTATGTTCAGATTTGTGTTGCCAAGACTTGAAATATTTATGGCCTCAAATATGATCATTAGAAAAAATTCTGCACGTTCATGAGAATCACATATTCTGCAGTCTTTTCATGAATCATTCTGTAGGGCTCTTAATTTCCAGTAGAGAACTAACGGATCACCCAGGTGTCTGGGATTAGCTTGGGTGGATCAAAGTCAGCATATGAAAGGTAACTGCACACCTGTTTACTGAAGCAGCACTATTTGCAATGGCATCAGCATCGACACCTATGTTGAATGAATGAGGCAGTGTGCTGTGTATAGAGTACCATTTAACCACAGAGTGAGATGCCCTCTGCAGGAAGACTGATGAGGCAGAGATCTTTGTATTGAGCAAAATAAGCTAAACTCAAGACAATTATTCCATGCTTTCTCTCATGTGGAGTCTCAGATGACATGAAAGGGGATTATTTTGGGGGGCGGGGAGAAGGTGAAGGGGACTAGGGAGGAGTGGTAGAGGTTGCTGGGTGGGCAGCTGTAACCAGAGTTATAAGCATGTATACAAAGTCAATGAAATCCCTCGACTTGTACTAGCCCTAAGCACCCATTTAAGAGACATTTAGGATTTTACTGATTAGGTTGCCTCATGTGGTCCAAGAACCCGGCCCCTCCTCCAGGCTTCAGTTGATCTAGGATTTTAGTAGAAACCAATGTCAGAGGCCAGCTCCTCTGCATGAGGTCAGGGCTCACCTTGGGATGTCTGTCTGTGGGATAGTGCGTCCAATGGCCAACCCTGAATGAGATGTAGAGAAAACCCAACATGCCTGTTGGACTACTCATTGATTGTAGGTGGCTGACCTTAATCCAGAGACAGGATGGGCTCGAGTCTAGGCCAAAAGTTTAGGTAAGGCCACAGGTGGTCCGGTGGACTCAGGAAAGTGGAAGGTGGGGAAGCCGAGGAGGGTTTAACTAGAAGATGGATTGACCCTCCCAGTGGAGGCTGACCACACTGGAACTACTGTCATTTTGGAGAAGTTAGGCTGTGCGTCCCTTAGACTCATCCCAAGGGAAAGGGAACACATTAGGGCTCGGGGCCATCACCATCATTGACCTTTGGCCCGATCCCCCTGCACATCTGGCAGGAGGAATCCATGGAATCCCAGTTGGAGAAGTCCAGATTTCTAGTTTCATGGGTGGCTGTGGAGACTGACATAGGTGGATTTTCAGAGAGAATTGCTCTGTGGATCTAGAGCTTCCAGACTTGATGAAGTATTTGGTGTTGTTCTTATGTTTCATCTAATTTAGATGATATTTAGGTTAGAAGTGAGGAGCCAACACTGTGGAGAGTGCTTTGCCAATGTTTGGCTCTGTGCTGGTCAAACTGCACCCAGGAAGGTGCAGGCAGGATGACTGTTGTGTGATGGCTGAGCTAGCTTCCTCCCCAGGTCCCAATTCCACTGAGAGGATGCCAGCAGCCAGATTTCCCTGCATTCACCAAGAATACTGGATTCTATGTTGGGAAATGGGAATTGCAATATTAAGTTGCAGATTTCTCATTCTGTGTAAAAGTGTCTTTGGGAACCCATGACTTTCTGCTATTCCAATGCCCATGACAGACAGAAGTCACCCTAGTATGGTATTAAACTTACAACCTGGACTCAGTTCCAAGTATGAACACTATTAAATGGAACCAGAACATCTTGAAGTCCTATGTGAACCAAGTCTCCTATGGTATTAGGAAGTGCTTGAAGACTAGCGATATAAGTTTTAGAGGACGTCGTGGCCAGCTTGAAGCTGTTCCTTCTGGGGTGGAGGATGTAGCTTAGTGTTAGAGCACTTTCCTAGCAGGCATGAGGCCCTGGGTTTAATTCCCAGCACACAGGGCTCCTCCATGACCAGATTTTGCATAGTTTGAGAAGGAAAACACACCCTTTTGCCTTGGGATAACACTCTCGGGCTGGAGTGTCCCACAGGTGTTCTAAGCACAATCAAGTGAAAAACAAAGGTAACTAGCATTGAATGTTTTGACAGACAACTACTTTCGACTAAGAAATTCAAGTGAGGAAAACTGCACAGTGTCGCAGTCTGGCTGGGCACAATCAAGAGCCACTTGTCAAAAGAAACTAACTTTATTTTTAGAACCACACACGCCAAACAAAACAGCCTCTCAGGAAAAACCCTCAGAGCCTCAACTGCCACCACTGGCTTTCCACAAGCCTCTCTCTCCAACAAGCCTCTCTCCACCTCCCACAATCCTCCTGCTCTTGAGGCCGATTGGCTGGGTCACGTGGGCGGAGCCAAAAAAGTCCCCCAATGAGCAGCTCCGTGGTCTGAAAGGGCAGGGAAACAGCCCAATGAGCATCAACGCAAAGGAGCCAATCAGCTAGATGTTGCTGGGGCCGCTGTGAGCCAATCATCAGCCAGCAGCTGGAAGTTTGCTGGCAGCTGGAAGTTTGCTGGGGCCCCTTCGGCTGTGTCCCCTTCGGCTGTGGCTCTCAACATCTCCCCCTCTCTGTTTAAACAAAAAGCATGTGGCTTAGGGACCGTGCCTGCCTTAGGTTGTCCAATAGTACATGTGGTTCTTACCCGTTAAGTTGGTACCATTGCAATTGGATCTTACCCGTCACTGACTACCGGTCCAGTTATACAGCCACACCTGTGGAGAGGTCTTTGTACCAGCGGGGGTGACTTTCTTAGCCTCACCTCTGTTGGCCCCCAAATTTTAGCTGGACGATCATGACAAGCAGAAGGGAGGAAGATACACCAAGCCAATTGACGGCTCCTTTTGGAAAAATTATACCACCGATGACATCATCAGCAAAAATACCCAACACTACCATAAATTGCTGCACCAACAGATAGTTCACAATGCATACAGGTGAGTTCACAATGTGTCCAGGCAAGTTCTGCAAGCAGTTCAGTGATGACTATTGCAGAAGCTGTAGATTGGTTTTTTCTTTGACTTCACCAGCACTGGTATGAAGATAGGAATTCTGGCAATAATGGCTAAAGAAAAAATTATGTAACATTACAGAAGGCAGTAAAAGAAAACAATTTTCTTAACAATTTACATTATCTTTAAGAGAATTATTAAATATAATGAAAAGGAAAGGTGAAAGTAAACAAACAGATCTGTTAACCTCCTTTTGTTCGTATATTAAAACAATCCTCAACAGTTGTTTACCCAATTTAAATTAAACCATTTAAATCATGTGAATATAAATATATATATATATATATATATATATATATATATATATATATATATATTTGGATCCATTTTTTCATGAGCGCTCATCATATGTGATATATGGACATACGTACATTCAAACATAACACAAAACACAAGTGTGCACACATAATATAATACATACAACACATAACATAATAGTAAAGGCCTTATAACTTTTTACAGGTGAAATTTCCATTGCAATGTTTAAAAACTCTATAGTCAAAAAATAGAAATGATCAGCAAAACATTAACCTAGGTCTGTATGAGCTCAAAAAACAAAATAGAATGTGGGAAAGGGCAATAATAAAATTGATATTGAAAAAAAGCATCCTGGTTCTATCGCAGATGTAAGGATAGCCAAACTGGAGTTTTGGATATCAGTTGTTATGGATTTGAGCCAAATCATCTTCTTTTTGGTCTGTAGAAATCGCTTTAGTTAATCTTTCTGGAATCCAAATCGGCTGCTGTTCTCCCTGTGGAAACACACAAACAGGCCCCGGACTCCAGACAATCACTGGGTCAGGACCTTTCCATTGTCCTGTTAGAATATCCTACCAAAGTACCTTGGGCTTATGCACATTTTTTGGACACATATGCCTTTCTGCAGCACTAAGTCCTGATGAATCCAAATTTAAAAAGTTTAGAGTAAAAAGGGTTATTTTAAGTTTATCTTTGGGGAATATATACCCCTTCCAAATTCCCTCTTTTTGCTTTAATAAGTACATATTAATAGTTTGATGAGCTCTTTCAACTATGCCTTGTCCCTGTGGATTGTATGGGGTTCCTGTTATATGAGTAATGCCAAATGATGAGCAAAATTGTTTAAAAGAGGTAGAAGTATAACCAGGGACATTATCTGTTTTTAACTGTTTTGGAACGCCCACAGTGGCAAAATTTTGTAAGCAATGAGCTATAACATCTTTAGTTTTTTCTCTGGCATGAAGAGAGCCCATCAAAAATCCAGAAGTAGTATCAACTGTAACATGCAAATATTTTAATTTTCCAAATTCTGGCAAGTGTGTGACATCCATCTGACAAATATGGTTAGGTATCAATCCTCTAGGATTGACTCCAAGATTAACTTGTGGTTAAAAAGGTCACACAATTTTGACATTGTTTTATTATTTGTCTAGCTTGTTCCTTAGTTATTTTAAAATGCTTTTGTAAAGTATTAGCATTGACATGGAAGCTTTTATGAAAATTTATAGCTTCTTCTAGTGTAGAGAAAATATGTATGTCATGTGTAGTTTTATCTGCTAAATCATTGCCCAAACTAAGGGCTCCAGGCAATCCTGTATGTGCCCTGATATGTCCTATAAAGAATGGATCTTTTCTGTTCCAGATTAGACTTTGTATAGTGGAAAGCAAAGAGAAAACAGTAGAGGAAAGGGAAATCCTACCAGCATCTTCAAGGGATACTATAGCATTAACTATATACTGACTATCGGAAAATAAATTAAATACAGAATCTTTAAACATCACAAAAGCTTGTAATACTGCATTAAGCTCTACCTTTTGAGCTGATTGTTTGGGTACTAAAAATGTAAAAGTTTGATCAGGTGTAACTATTACTGCTGTACCATTATTTGACCCATCAGTGAATATATTTGGAGCATTCATGATAGGTGTTTTTCTTGTCATTTTTGGAAAAATTACAGGATGCAATGACCAAAAAGACAATAAAGGATTAGATGGTAAGTGGTTATCAAATGAAACATTAGATTTGCACATGATTATTGCCCAAGTATTTAACTCATTAGCTAACTCATCAATTTGATTCATAGTATATGGAGTAATAATTTTATTGGGAGAAATTCCAAATACTCCCTTTGCAGCTTTTATTCCTTTGAGTATTAATTGTCCTACAGCCTCAGGATACCTAGTAAGAATAGTGTTTGGAGAATAAGATAAATGTATCCATAATAATGGACCTTCTTGCCAAAATACTCCTGTAGGAATATTTTTTGTTGGTAGTACAATAAATAATAAAGGCAAACTTATATCAATTCTGTCCAAATGCATATTTTCCATATATGTTTCAATGCTTTTTAATGCATTTCTTGCTTCAGGCATTAACATTAGGGGTGAATTTGGATCTGATGGACCTTTTAGGATATCAAATAAAGGTCCCAACTCTCCTGTTGGTATACCTAAATAAGGCCTTATCCAATTTATGTCTCCTAATAACTTTTGAAAGTCGTTAAGTGATTTGAGTTGATCTACTCGTATTTGAATTTTTGGTGGACGGACCATGGTTGAGGATAATAGAACTCCTAAATAATTAATTGGAAGACTTAATTGTACTTTATCTATTGCTATCTCTAGATTATATTTTTTTAATAAGTTTGTAAGTGTGGCATAACATTCTAGCAATGTGTTTTTATCTTTGTGTGCTAATAATACATCATCCATATAGTGAAATATTTGTAGTTCATGATTTTGATTTCTAAGTGGCTGGATTACTTTGTTAACATAAATTTGACACATAGTTGGGCTGTTAGCCATCCCTTGAGGGAGTACTTTCCATTAATATCTCTGATCAGGACCTTCATGATTCAGTGCAGGGATAGTAAATGCAAAATGTGGACTATCCTCAGGATGAATTGGAATTGAAAAAAAAACAATCTTTAATATCTATAACTAAAACATACCAGGTTTTTGGCAAAGCAGACAATTGAGAAATCCCTGATTGAGCAGGTCCCATAATAACCATCTCATTATTAATGGCTCTTAAATCTTGCAATAATCTCCATTTACCAGATTTCTTTTTGATGACAAAAACGGGAGTATTATGGGGAGATACAGAAGGTTTTATATGTCCTTCCGCTAATTGTTGTTTGACCAGGTCATGGGCAGCTTGTAACTTTTCTTTAGTCAGGGGCGACTGAGGAACCCATACTGGTCTTTCTGATTTCCAAGTAATTTTTATTGTCTCAGTGGTCCTTTCTGAAAATCCAACCTATGTCTCTCTGTTCCTTGATCTATTTGTATTAGTGCTGCTATACCTTGTTCTTGTTTTTCTAATCTTTTTCCTTTCCTAAAACCTTGTCTAGTCATAATAGTGGGTGCATTTTGGTTGATGTTATTTGTTAATGTCAAACCTAATTGATCTAGGACATCTCATCCCCATAAATTTACAGGAAGATGACCCAATACATATGGCTGTATAGTTCCTTCACATCCTTCAGGATCCTTCCAATCTAATACCATGGCACTTCTATGGGGATTAGTCGCCACTCCTAGGCCTCGAAGCATTTGAGTGGCTTGTTGTAATGGCCAATGTTTTGGCCATTCTTGATGAGAGATGATGCTAAGGTCTGCACCTGTATCCAGTAGCCCATTAAATTCATGTACTTGAATATTTAGTTTTAGTATGGGGCGAGAATCTAAATTTAAAGAAAGCATAGCCCAATATACGCCTGTGGAGCCTAATCCCTTGTAACCTCTTTCTACAGTATGACTGGAAAATTTATCATGTAGGCTGGGTATTATTAATAACTGTGCTATTCTATCTCCTGGTGAAATTACTGATATACCCTTTGGAGAACTGGCTATAATTTTTATTTCACCTTTATAATTGGGATAAATTACCCCAGGATTTATCATAAGTCCTTTTAGAGTAGAAGGGCTACATCCTAATAATAAGCCTACTCTTCCTTTGGGAAGAGGTCCTTTCACCCATGTGGGAATGATTTGAACTCCCATCTCTGGATTTAGTACTGCTCTGGCGGAGGTGCAGATGTCCAACCCTGTGCTCCCTCTGGTTTGTCTGATGAGGGATCTGATGGACAATGTGTCCTGGGCACTACCCTGATGGGGTTGCTGGGTTCCTCCAATGCTCCGTATATTTGTGGTTTTGGGCCCTGGAGCATTGGGCCCCCCTGTCCATTTTTTGGCAACGGAGCCTGATGCCTTTCTCCACAATATCATGGATAAACACCTGGTCCTTGTTCGTTTTTTGATAATGGAGTACCCTCTATTGAGGTTTGAGAATGGCATTCATTAGCCCAATGTCTCCCTCTATGGCATCGTGGGAAAATACCTGGTATTCTACTCCTTTGATACCTAGTTTTGTTAAACCCTCCTCCAATGGGGCAATTCCTTTTAAAATGTCCTGTTTGTTCACAATTGTAGCATGTTCTTGGCCTGGCATCTAAAGCCTGTTTTACTGCAGCTGACACAATTTGCCCTTGTTCATTAATGTCTCTGGCATCTAAAGCCTGTTTTACTGCAGCTGCCATGACTTGCTCTTGTTCATTAATGTCTCTACATAATTTAATATATGTGTTTAAATCTTCATGTTTCCATGGTCTAATGATATCTCTGCACCAACGATTCGCTTGCTCATAAGCCAGGTGTTTTAGTAATGGCATTGCTTGTTCTGTATTCCCAAAAACTCTGGTAGCTGTTTGAATAAGCCTATCTACAAATTCAGCATAAGGTTCATTAGCTCCTTGTATTACCTTAGATAATTGACCTTGTAAACCTCCATGTCCTTGTAAAGTCTTCCATGCCTTAATTGCATCTGCAGCAATTTGTGCGTATACGCCAGGATCATATGCAATTTGTTGCTGCTGATCCTCATAAGGTCCCTTTCCTAACAACATATCTAGATTTCTCTGAGGATAACCAGCTGCTGCATTTCGCCTAGCCGTCTCCTTGCAAATTTCCTCATTGGCAACCTTCCATAACAGGTATTGTCCTCCATTTAGCACAGCTTTACACATATTAGCCCAATCTGCTGGCGTAATGTTCAAGTTGTTAATGGATTCGACCATGCTTACAGTGAAGGGTGCTTGAGGACCATAGGTTGTTACAGCCTCTTTTAGCTGCTTCACTGTTTTGAAATTTAAAACATGGTAAACTCGCTGCCCTCCTGCCTCAAATACAGGGCATGTTAATAGTTGGGATCCTGAGACAAGATCTCAAATATCAACTGCTGGGGTTGAGGGCCTCCCAGCATATGGAGGTGGCCTTGTTAATTGGACACTTATGTCCTCTGGTGATAGAAAGGTGTTAGTAGCATTCTCCTGTAGAGGTGGTGCTGTTGGTTGGACACTTACACCCTCTGGTGACAGAAAGGTGTTAGTAGCAGTCTCCTGTTGTAACTTTCCCCCTGATGGCTTTTTCTGTTTAACACTTTCTTTCTCTGTCTGACTAGCTTAAGAGGCCTTCTCTTTTACTTGAATTTTTTCCTCTGTCTGACTAGCTCGAGAGACCTTCTCTTTTACTTGAATCATTATGTCTTCTCCTTCCTCTACTGCTGGGAGCCATTAGCCAAGTAGGTATGACAATTTCCTTGCCAGCGTACCCCATGTTGCTGACATGTTGCAGTGACATTGAATGTAGGTGACCTTGCTCAAGGACCAAGGCAGATTAGGGTGTTCCCGGTTTTAAGATAATTGTGTTTAGGGCGTTCCCAGTTTAGGTTCCAGGTTTAAGGTTTAAGATTATTCCTGCTGGGAATAGGGCGTATCCTGCTGCCTGAGTTCCCCTTGAGTTCTCATGGGATTTAGACAGTATATTTTGGAGATAGAAGCCCAGTGGAGGTGGATTTGGGAAGAGAACGTGGACTTCCCCAGAACGTGATTGTAGACGGCTGGTGTGAGTTCGGGAATAAAGAGTTGCTGTTTGAATCTACAAGCTGTGTGGTGGCTCGTGATTGTGTGCCCAGCCAGACTGCAGCATTTGTGCCCAGCCAGACTGCGGCACTCTACCACTGTCTGAACTGAAGGCTTGGAACTAAGCAAACAAGATATGAATGTCCACAATGGCAATGTGCCAACTGGCAGAGTCCCTGGGCTTTTCTTTTCTATTCTTTTTAAATCTTCACCATGATGGTTCCATTGTGATATATTTTACAACTCCTCCTTAAAAAGCCATGGGCTACATTTTTGTATTGTATCAACGTATGCCCTGACTGCTCTTGATTTTACTGGGATGCCTCCTTCCTCTAACAATTTACTTAACACTCTTTCGGTTTGTTTTTTACTAATTTCTGATCCCATATTTCTACTATAATACAACCCAACAAGATAACACCAAACAAAACCGAGATAGAATGAAATAAAAATGGAACCACAAAAAATCATTATAACCTTTCTCCCTATCTGTTCCTCAGATGCAAATAGTTTTTCCTCAGATGTGAGCTGTTTTTCTTCCGTCTCACTCATCTCCAGGGACAGACAACTTAAAACAAAAGTGAAGCAAAACAAAAGAGGAATCTTAAAATGGCTACCCATCCTCTCGCTCTGCCCTCAGGGGCGAGCAGTTTACCTTATCACTTACCCTCAGTCGCTCCCCATGTGAGCCACCAAATGCCGCAGTCTGGCTGGGCACAATCAGGAGCCACTTGTCAAAAGAAACTAACTTTATTTTTAGAACCACACACGCCAAACAAAACAGCCTCTCAGGAAAAACCCTCAAAGCCCCAACTGCCACCACCGGCTTTCCACAAGCCTCTCTCTCCAACAACACAAGCCTCTCTCTCCAACAAGCCTCTCTCTCCAACAACACAAGCCTCTCTCTCCAACAAGCCTCTCTCCACCTCCCACAATCCTCCAGCTCTTGAGGCTGATTGGCTGGGTCACGTGGGTGGAGCCAAAAAAGTCCCCCATTGAGCAGCTCCGTGGTCTGAAAGGGCAGGGAAACAGCCCAATGAGCATCACCGCAGAGGAGCCAATCAGCTAGATGTTGCTGGGGCCGCTGTGAGCCAATCATCAGCCAGCAGCTGGAAGTTTGCTGGGGCCCCATCGGCTGTGGCCCCTTCGGCTGTGGCTCTCAACAGCACAGTAGTAGTATTTTGGTTTATCAGCTTCTGCCTTCAATGCACATATGGTCCCATGTCTTAGAAGAGACCCCCCACTGATAACCAGATGCTTCAATGGCCCCAGTATCTCCCCTTGTGAGCCTTACACCCAAAACCGAGGGACAGCTAGATGAGGTGGTGCACACCAGTGACACAGGAGGCTGAGGCAGGAGGATCACAGGTCTTGGTGATTTAACAAGACACTAAGAACCTTGAGAAAGTTATGAGGGCTGGGATGTGGCTCTGTGGTAAAGCGCCTCTGGGTTCAATCCCCTGTACCTCTGGTCCCCAAAGACAAATCTCAAACCCCAAAAGGTAGTTTCCTGGCTAGTGCTGCATCTTGTTACACCATCCTTGTTCTAGGACTGAGCATTAAGGAGGTGGTTAGCCAAGGATCAGAGCTGGTTAGTGAAGCAGTTGAACTAGTCGGTTTCTGCAGCTGGTGAAGAGCAGGCCTGGTCTAGCCTGGCTTGAGCTTCTCAGCACAAAAGTGCTAGACCTTGACCTTGAGAGGAGCATCATTTGGAAGTGAAAAAGCAAAAGTCAGGTCTCAAGAAAGGCCAAATGGAACCTTTCTTCCTAGATGGCTCGTTCATAACAGTGCACGTTCACGTCTTAGATTTTTAGGGGGGGAAACAAAGAGCAGATGACTTCAAGGTCACAGCTCCTTAAGAATTTTCTTGATATCAGCCTCAAACTTTGAGAATGGAGGCTGCAAGCCTCTACAGGGGAACCCAGGGAAGAACACACGGACCTCCACACCCTACCTTTAAAGCAAAGCCAGAAAATTTGGAGAACACCAGGCAGCCGGTCGAGACCATCTGCCTTTCATGAGAACCAGTGATGGGCAAGTACAGAAGAACTGGGGGAGGGCAGACATGCCAGTTTAAGGAGAGACATCGGAAGATGACCCAGCTCCCCGCAGCCCTGACCTGCCTCACTGAGGTGCCAGGGTCAGCTTTGATTGGCAGCACTTTGCATGCCCAAATGCCAGGTGACCAGATGCCAGCAAGTTACCTTCCTATGAAAGTCCTGAGAACATTCCCGTTGTGGCCCAGGAGGCCAGATCTGGACATCATTAGAATAGACACTCCCATGAGTCTATAAAGGGTCTTTGCTTCTATATTATTCTGGTAGCTTCTACTGTGGTTTCATGAGTAGGGGTTTCCCCGACCAATGAAGATTTAATAAGACCTTCCCCCTCAGAGGTGGTAGAGTTCAGAAATTCATAACCTGACAACTTACAGTTTGAGCGAGTCAAAGAAATTGAGAAGTTAGGCATTGCATTCTATGCCACGTCCCTGGAAGTTCTAAGAACAGGATTGTGTTGTGCAGTGGCTTCTCTACCTGGGCAGGGGTGACTTCAGGGCTGCTGCAGCACTGAAGATGGAGCCCTCACTGACCTCCTGGGCCAGGATCCCAGCTCAGCTTGGGGAATAGGAGAACAGTTGTTCTCGGAGGCCTGTGGCCCAGAGGGCCAGGCTCTATGCCAACACGGAAGGCTGGGGTCAGCTTGGGCTGCACCAGCCTCGGTTCCCAGAGATACAGGAGCAAGGACACTTCCTTACTTCCAGACTGCAGATTTCCACCCCTGCTCCTAGAGAGCAGCATGTGCCCCTGACGTGTTCCCATAAGCAAAGACTTAATGCAGAGATTGAACGGCCAGGAGCCCTAGGCAAGGGGGACAGAGGGAGTGGAGGGAGAGCCTGACCATCCCCCTACAGTCAGCTCCAGCAGGCCACAGGCAACGGATCCTGGTCCTACCTACACCCTGCTGGCAGAGTCTGCCATTCGAGGTGGAGAAAGCTGGGGATCGACACTCATCCCAGTTAATCAAATGAGAAGCTTCTACTTTCAGACTAAGTATCTGAAAGCAGGAGGGGCTCTTCTCTTGCCCTTCCAAAAACATAGGACTTGGAATATATAAAACATTCTTCAAAGTGTTAACAAGAGACATTTGTGGTTTGACAATGGGTTAAAACCCCAGGGCGCTCTGCCAGTATTATAATCCAGTGGTAGCCATTCCCCGGGTTTCCCAGTTACAAGTATGTAATTTGGGGCCGGGGGTGTGGCTCGGGAGCAGAGCCCTTGCCTAGCACATGTGAGGTACTGGGATGGATTCCCAGCACCACATGTAAAGGTCGTTTGATAACTAAAAACTCAAGAAAGTGGGCACAATGCTTTGATTTTTAAGTGTGTACAGTTTTTCATCAAGCGTATTTAGGGCGAGCGCAGGTTGTCAATTTCCACGTGGGTTGTTCCTTTTCTTTTGGGCTCATTTAGAAAAACTGATGGTATGATTGACTTGTCAAAGTGACGTGTTCATAATGTGATCAGCTGGTGGGCTCGATTTTTAGTGTTGTGTACTTGATAGTGCTGTGAGCCTTAGAAGTGATCCATGGGTCACTTTTATGTTGTGCCAGCAGTTTCTGCCATGGTTTCATTGTGGGTGATGTATGCACTGAAAAGAGTGCTAGAATTCAGAAGTTTGGAACCATCCTGATGGCTTGGAGGCTTGCACAGCCATCCTCAGTAAGTGCTAAGAGGACAGGAAGCTCCTGGCACAATCTATTTCCATGGTCTCAATGCCCTCTCCAACCCTGCCACCATTAGTAGTCAGATTTTTAGTACCGTGTGTCCACAGAGAAGCCCAGCTCATCTTTGTGCCATTATTCTTGCTAAAGGTCATGGCAATAGGGTGCCAAGTCAGCTTCAAGCTTTGCAAGGCAGTTACTGGTTGTATTGGGATCACTAGGCCCCAAGATGACTGCAGAAAGACTTTGAGAAATTGAGTCATACTGAAAAATAGACTGATCGGAAGCAGTCCTCTTACACCTTAACCAGTATAAGTTCTAGAAAATTCCAGAGGCTATTAACCCTAAGGAACAGTCACCTTAGTCTGAACCAGTTTCTCTTCCTGCTCAGTGGGGCCTGTTCTTTGGTTCCCCATATTGGCATCTGGGGCAAAATCTCTGCCCTTCCAAATCTCAGTCTTCCATGCAAGGTACACTTCCTCAGATGATCTTCTCAGGGACACAGCAGCATTTTTTCTTAATAAGTTGTTCCACGGTTTAACAAGGGAAAAAATGAATGAAGAGGAACAAAGTCAAAGTTTAAGGATTGAAGTCCCTTCCCTCCCACTCACTGACAACCACAGAGCACGACCCCCATGAAGGGGGTCCAGTTCGGATTGCCCTGTGCAAGCTCAGTGCTCTGCTTCCTCAGGAGGATCCCCAGGCTCCTCCATGTAGCTGGGAGAACTAGAAAGAGGAAGCCCAGGCACCTGCGTTGGCAGCCCACCCATGCTGTAAGGTGGGCCCTAGAACAGATGTGGTTCCTTCTCTAGAGTCTTGCCTTTTACTCCAAATATTCTCAGCCTTCGAGATCCTATGCCAGATGAATGATCAAGGGGGGAATCTGAGCTTTGGCTGTCCTACAATGACTTGCCCCAGTGTCATTATGTGACATTTGGGGTCTCCAACCAGATAGTGGCAAAAGCCCAAGGACACTTGTGACCTTTGCCTGATGACGTGAGAAAGGGGAAGCAGGGCTCTCAATGGGGGAGGAACCATTCCTTCTGGTACTGGAGGCATCTCCCCTCCTAGGATTCTGTGGGTGAAGGACAACCACTCGTCTGGAATGCTGGTCATTTGCTCAAGTGGGTCCACACAGGACCTGAACCCACAAGAACCTGACACCTTCAGGAATGAGTACTGAGGACAGTGGGGCAAGGGCCGTGCTATCTAGGAAGGCCACATCAATGTCATGCCCAGAAGCAAAGCCCTAGGTGACTATCCCTAGTTCTTTCCCTTGTCCATCTGAGGCAGTTTTCAGGAAAAAAAGACCCATGGTCCAGAAAGCCATAAACTACGAGCAGTCATCTTAGTTGTATGATGAGTCTTGGTCACCCCTGCACCCAAGTTTCATGAGAGATCTGGTTCCTGGCCCCAAGGAGTCCATGAACTCACTCAGATGTGAGGTTCTCAGACAGAGGCATGCAGCCAGGGACAGGTGTAGCAGGTATGGCCCCATTGGTTCTGGGCCCGAGCAGGAAAGGGACACCCAGCCCTCCCTTCATGAGGGCTTATACAGAGGAAGCACCTGAGGACCTTTAGGGAGAAATTCCAAGGACATAGCTCCACGTAGTTTAGGTCCCTGAGGTATTCCCACAGGTTTGTGCCACTGCAAAATCTTCCCCTAAGTGCCAAGTCCTAAAGACCCTTCAGGTGTAGTTGAGGGAGACAAGGTCAATCCTATGACTGACTACAGGTCAGCAACCTGTGTTTGGCTGGAATCCGGAAGTCACTCTCTCAGTGGACATAGTCTTAGGATTGAACTTGCCTGTCATTCTCTGATGCAATTGCAGATTCTAGGTGACAGGGTGACACTTCTTGGAACTAAAGATAGAACGATGCTGGTGGAGCACAATAAGGGCCACACAACTTTGGAAAGAGTCTGGCCAGTTCCCTGGTTCATCCACAGAACTCATCAGAATGACCCGTCATCTCAGATGCCTTCACCTTGCCATGATTGACATGAACACCATTAATAGGGGCTGCCCTTTGGGAATTCTTGTGAAATCATGGGAGAGCATGGTGGTCAGATCCCTCCTGTTAGGCACAGTTATGAAAGTGTGGTCTACAGTATGGCAGACACTTATTCTGTAGGAATTTGATAATAGCTGACTAAAAAATATCTTCTTTGAGAAAATAGCTCCCTTACATAGACAAAGCTCCAATATCTGGAAACCCACATCATTTGGGGGTAATGACCTCAACCAACACCCACATCTTTACTAACTATTCCTAGTAAACATACACAGTATGTTCGATAGGAGTCCAAGTCTGTCAATAAAGTTAAGGTGACCTTGAGCATAGTTTGTCCAAAGAATGCAGGAAGAATATCTGCTCATAATCAACAGGGTTAGTGCCTGTTTGAAGAGGCTCTTGTTGTCTAGACAGGGGAAAAAGGTTATGTCAGTAACCCTCTAAAGTCTGATTTCTAGAAGTCTGGAAGGAAAACTCAGGAATTCCCTTGGTAAGTATGGAATGTATTTATAACATCTGATGGGAGCACAATACCCAAGGTTCAGATTCTACAGTTGAAATAGAAAGTCACTTTCAGGGATCTCAAACCTTTAACCCACATGAATCACAAGTCAAGGAGTCGACCCTTTACAGAAGATAGGCTGTTGGACTTAAGTGAGGAGCAATCTTGGCATCCTCAGAGGCGGAACACCATGGCTCATGCTTCAACATGTGACCACAGACAAAGTGACCGCCACTTTCCTCACACTCTTGCCAAGTATCCAAGCAGAGTGGAATCAGAAGGAACCAAATACAGAGTCCAGGTTGTCTTATAGGATACTCTCCATTCTGGATGAGCCTGTCTAGAAAACTTGACAGCCACATGGTTTTGAAGGGTTAGAACATGGATGTCCAAAAACCAGCATAAGCTGCATCCCACAGATTTATACAAGCCCCCTGCCAGTAGTTCTCCCTGTCCAATGGCCCCGACCTGTACATCATGTCCACTGGATTCAAGGATAATCATCTTGTTGCAAAAATTCTCTGTTAGTGGTCAAGAACTCGTTACCCTCTGTAGAACTGCATGCTTTTTTGCTAACATGAGCATATTTAAGTATTAGTTCAAAATTTTCCTAAGCCTGAATTTATACAGGCTTCCTGAACATTCAGTATCAGGTCTGTTAAGATGTCAGTGGTAATGACATGGACTTCTCTTCCTGTTGGATAGGGGACTTGACATAAGGACAGTGTTGATACCAGCAAGGGACCTGCCCTGTGGATAGGAGGCTCCTCAGAGCTTGTGCACAAGCATGTTAGGGCGAGGGAGAACTGCCCCAGAAACAATGGGGCCCAGGGGAACACACCCGAGGGACCCAGTGGGAGCCCCACCCTCTCAGAGGTCTGGATTTACAGAGTAGCTAAATAATTCCTGACTCGAGATCCAAGTTTAGGGTTTTTCGGGATAGGAAAGTTGTGGGGAGAGCCATAGTAAACCTGCTCCAGCTTCTCTTCACGGAGTTTGGAGGTTCTGTTTTCAGCGTAGACATCAAGCAGATACCGTCCTGAGCCTCTATGTCCCTCTGCTCAGAGGCCAAGTGTCGTTGTTCCCTGGACATTACTGGGGACACTTCTCCCTAAGGAAATCAAGAGTTAAGAGCAGAGAGGAGTGATGGGAAGGGAGTGTAACGAGGGAAAAATCATCAATGCTCCTACTTCGAGTAGACTCCAATTAGGGTCCTCATAACTAGGGTACAGCTTTGGCAGTTCTGGAAGACTTTGCTGGCCTTCTCAAACCTTCCCAGGCTCCTACGGAGGAGAAGGAGAACTGGAAAGAAACTAGAGAAGTATGCTCTCTGACAGGTTCTCCATGTCAGAAGACCATCATTAATGTAGCTCTTCCTATGTGAACGTCTTTTATGGTCAAAGTTTTTCTGAACCAAGAGTCTCAGCTCTACCCAAGTAAAAGTCAGAACCCAAGGGTGGTAGGTGACCTTTGTCTTGCAAAAAAAGACAATACACACATGCTTCAAGTGTCATTACCTGCCTTTCATGGGCTTACTCCAAACAAGATCCAGAGGTGTGGGGTGACCTTGGAGGTAGGACAGGGGGCAGAGGTCTCCTTAAATGAGGTCAGGAAACCCATTTGAGCCTTGGAGACTTTCCCAGACCATTTCCCCCTCTACATTAAGAGCAATCCTTCCATTTCAGGTTACCCCATGTATAGACTTCAGAATCTTGTTGGAACACTATTTTGGTGGTCTGTGGCACTTAAGGCTTGATCTCACGAGAACTTGACATCTCCCATTATCTCCAAAGATGACAGGACAGATCATCCAGCAAGAACAGAAGCCAAGTCTCAGAGGTCTCGGCTTTATCGAAACTAACATGATATTGAACTCAGGGCAATTGACCGGAGCCACAATCCCAGCTGTTTTATTTAGAGATGGGGTCTCACCAAGTTGCTTAGTGCCTCACTTTTGCTGAGGCTGGTTTTGAACTTCCGACCCTCCCTCAGCCTCCCAAGCTGCTGGGAGTACAGGCATGCACCAGCATGCCCGGCCCAAGATTCTCAAGAGTGGCTTCTTTCAGTGTTAAGCTAATGGTCCAGAAGTCCAGGAGACCCAGGCAAACCCCACTCCTGGTCTACAGGCAAATGTCAAGTGTTTTCCATGAACCTTTTGTCATTCTAGGAAAGTTTCCAGCCTCTGGGGTCAATAGGAAGTTACTAGGCTTTAAGGTCAGCATGCAGAATGAGGCGAGTGTGACCAAGTAGTAACACGTCCACTAGACCCCAATTAAGTCAGTCAAAGACCAAGGTTTGCCTCTGGTTGCCGACAAGTGGCAAGGCCACACCTAGTGCTGCATTGTCACCAAGGAGAGTCAGCTTGTGCTCTTGAGCAGATAGTCAAGCACCTTCCTGAGATTTGATGTCACCAAGACGGGTTTTGTCCCACTGGGGACTTGGTCCTGCCCACACAGGTGATTCAACAAAAGACCACTTTCAAGGTGGTGGGGGAGGGCAAAGTTGATGACAGTCACATCCAGATCATTCAACTGAGACTTGAGACTCTCCCCTGGTGCAAATGCATAGGCACACACCAGGTGACTCATCAGCTCACTTATATCCAAGGTGATACTAAAGCCCGAGGTTGGAGAGATCAATAAAGAAACAGTGGCTAAGATACCTAGGGTTGGTAAATCCAGTGATCAAGTCACTGGAGGTAGCCAGGAGAGAAACTGATCTCACTGAACAGTTCCCATCTTTGTCCCCATAAGACGTTGAATGGATGCTGTCTGTGAGCTAGGAACTGAGGGACCTTGATAGCAGAGAATCTGCCATTTTATTCCAGTCTAGCAGAACTGAGCATCCCTAGCAGGTGGTGAGCAGTTGACCAAAGTGGTAAGAAAATTCTTTGGGGGAAGTTCCTAGTCTTGAAGAAACACCTCTGGTTCAATCAGAAGTGACTGTCACCACCATTCCATATGCTTAGTTTAGTTAAAACTAACTCAGGTCCTGGAGGAGTGAATCCAACCAGTGCTCATGGTTCCCAAATATACCCCTACTGAGAAGGGGCCAAAGACATTTAAACCAGAGGCCAGTTATGGGATGGAGGAAGAGAAACCCAAAGCATGGACAGTTATTCCAGAAAGTGAGGAAGTACCCAGGGGCATGGGGTGATGGGAGCCAGGCTAGAGAGATTTCTGGAAAGGGAAAGAGAAATTCTTAGCATGGTCTGAATCTGACATGAAGCGGGAGGGGAGACACTGAGGATTCCCTTAAGGAGGATACACAAGGGAGAATTAGAGGTGTCTAACTGACTCAGGGAAGAATCAGGGCAACCTCAGGGAAGTCAGGAGGAGGGTGGAGACTGTTGGTAAAGATTGGTGATAAAGACTGGTGGGCGGTGGGTGGGGAGGGTGAGAGGTGGCTCATCTACTCCTGCTCGTTACAGCCCATGTGGGTGAGATGTGATGCCATTGATAAGGTCCTGTTTTATTCCTAGACAGATGTCCAACTTTGCATGTCTCAATGAGGAAGAGACTTGGCTTCATTTTTTGGGGAAATCTTGTCACTTGGGAAAGCAAGGCAACCTTCCCCTTGTCTGAAGGGGCTTGAGATAAGCCTCCGGAGTATACTTCCAGGGTTAGCCATTTTGGGCAGCTAAACAGAAGGGCTGGTGGCCACAGTAGCAGCCATGGCAAGTGGCTTAAGCTGCTTCATGGGCTGTTACCTTCAAGTGCAGCGGTCAAGCCCAGGGGCATTCCTGCAGGGAGAGCAGGCATGGCGTGGAGGAGGGGGAACACAACACGGAGCAGGGTTCTTGTACAAGAACCCCAGCAAGAGCTGAAGTCAGTTCCAAGCATGCGGACCCTCCACTGCATGGGGAGGCTCATAGGGGAACTCCCTCACCTCTAAACTGGAGCAATATTGGGGGTCTAGATCTTGACTAGACACTGGGTTAAAGAACAAGGATCAAAAGAGCCACCAACAACTTACGTGGGTTTTCACCTTTAGGAGATCTCTTCAGTGAAAGTGGGTCCAAGAGTCCACAAAACCCCCATGAACACATGGCCAGACAACAGGCCAGAGCATCTCAAGGAAAGAACCACAAAGAACAGGGAGGGAGGCCACTTCATCCCAGTCCTGGGGTACTCTAACCAGGATCTGAATCAAGGGACATCAGGTCACTGTGGTACTTGTGTTCCAGACAGCTGATGCCATCTGAAGATGTGGAAATGGTTAACAAAGAGGTTTCTCAGCCTTTTGGCTACCAGCATTGATTGGCAGCCCCTCTTCCCGAATGTGGGGAGTGTAGACTCACAGCTCCACCTGGCAATTCTGCAAGAGCATGGGTGAGGACACGCTCAGGCATGGTGACTCCAGTCCCATGATCACAGCCATATCAGGCGTCATGGCCCAGCCAGCTCCTACATAACACTATTGTCCTCCCCCATGCAGAGTGACCATAGCCATAGCCATTACTGC
Organism: Marmota monax; assembly: GCF_021218885.2. Taxonomy (NCBI): domain Eukaryota; kingdom Metazoa; phylum Chordata; class Mammalia; order Rodentia; family Sciuridae; genus Marmota; species Marmota monax. The sequence continues at coordinate 57,064 of NW_026692600.1, forward strand.
TTAAAGTGCAGATCAGAGGTCCAGTGTCTCCCCTACCCAGTTCCCCCATTCCTGGTTATCTACGTCCCCTTTCTTGGTTATGCCTGTTGCGTCAGCCACTTCCGGGAAAAACTGGAGTCTATCGGATGGCTGGAATAGGTACAAAGTGCTGCAGGTCCTACTGTGCCACCATCATGATTTTGGGCAATGCCACCAAGATCAGCTCCTTCCTGGAGCTGATAGCAAGTCTGTGATGGTCAACTTTCCCCTTTACCATGGCCATAAATCAAGTTCAAACTCAACCTTGGGATTCTTAAGGGTGGCAGTTTGTGCTAGCAAACTGCACTGTCTAGTTGGAGATACCCCAGGCACTCTAGGAAGCCAAGTCTTCCTTCACTTACAGGACAGTTGGCTATTCAGGCTCCTTCTAGTTGACATGGGGGTTCCTGACCAGGAGAGCCTCACAGGTTTAAAGCTTGTAAGGCAAGGTCCCACTCTGGTTCCAGAGGGCTGAGTAACCCTCAGTCAGGGGAGCTGGGAGTGGAGAGCGAGTTTATAACTGGTGCCACCCGTTTGCGTTCACCTGGTTTTATTTAAGCCAAGATCCCAAATGAAGCTGACACCTGGGTTATGCTTCAGGAAACAATGTCCAATACAAATTCTCAGGAACAACTTGAGCCACACTTCACTATAATCTCAGACGAGATTCTGACCAGAAATGGTTTTTACCAGTTGAAGAAACAGACATCGTTCAGCATTAATAGCCATCGTACAAATTTAAACACCTGGGTAGGGCGTCTGATACTCGAGGCTCCTCTTTTTTGGCCAAGAAACTGAGTTAAGCAGAAATGGGAAATGATATCCAGGGAATGCATAACGTGTTTATTCCTCAGGGACATTCGGGCATGGATGCTGGTGTGTGCATTTCATGTTGCTATAAATAGCAAACTGCCCTATAGCAACTACAGTGCCACTTGCCACCGTGGTTGGCGGAGACTTCCAATTAGATGTCCCAAGTCCCTTTTAACATGGGCTTACCACCTAGGTGTTAGGGAGCAGCCAAGTTGTTAGGTGTGTGCACCAGACCCTGGGTTCCACCCTGTCACAGCCGGCCAGCGACATCCTTAACTTACTGAAGTCTCTAGTCTTTCACCATGAGATGCAAGATGGGTCGCAGAAAAGGTAGCTTACGGGACTCACAGCAAGGAATTCAAGATAAAGGGAAGCAGAACACAAGTTTTAGGGAACTCGTGTTCACTAACTGCCCAATGCCATCACAGGACATGAAGTTCCCCTAATCCCCTCATTCTGGTGGCTTCAGTTGCTATCTGACAGCCCTCAATGGTCAATGTGCAAGGGTACGTTGGTGGAAGATGGACCTTCCAAGGTCATACCTGGTTTCCAGCCATGGACCCTGCCAGCGACTAAGCCAATGAGAAGCACAGGGCCCCACTTGTCCCAGGGTCATTCCGTCTCCAGGACACTCAGACTAGCAAGGGATGTCCTGGAAGGCCACAGCAGCAGAGGCACCCAGAGGCTGGGCCTGTTCATTTCATCCAGACCCCATCAGGCTGTATGTACCACCTTGGCAGAGAGGGCCTCCTGGACAGCACCAAGATACAACACCCCCCACCTTAATAAGCTCATCCATTTCCAGAAGCTTGTGTCCTGGTCCTAAAGAGTTACCCAAAGCTGCTTGGTGGTCTGTTCCTGACAGATACCAGCATTTCTCAGTTGTGACAACATCGACATCTTGGTCACCGACTTGTCCTAAAGCATGGCAGCTATGTCCCTGGAGGATTAGGGAAACCACGGAGACAGCCTTGCCCCTCTTCTGGAGCCTCAGATTGTGCCCGAGGAGACACCAGTATGAAAGGCCCAAGCGTCACCTGGTTGTCCTCTGGGCCCAAGCCTCCCCAGACAGAGCTTGCATTTCAAGAGGCCCTGCCCATGGGGTTGGGCCACAACATGGCGGCATGCATTCTTTGCCCTCCAGACACCCCCCCCCTCCCCAAGAGCCCTTTTACATAAGTAAAAGCATGCTTGGGACCCTGTGACTGCTTCTCATCTCACCATTTCCAACTTTCCCATGGATAAGAAAGTTGGTTAGTCCAGCATGTCCTGGGCCAGCTCTGGTTCTTCCTTTTCCTTCTGATCTCAAGGGCATTGATTCAGGGCACTTCATGCTTTCCCAGGAACTGGGGGAAGAGTCCATGTTGGGTTCAGCACCCTCTTTCATGCTTGCCCAGATTCTAGTTCCCTTTAGGATGCGTCCATCATGGACTAGTCCCCTTGGTCTCTAGAGATCTGGTTCTAGTGACGAGAGCTAGGCCAAGAGCCCAGGTACAAGGACAAGCAGTCTTTAGACTATTAGCACCTCCTTACATGCCAGGGCTAAGAGTCAGCTGATACAAGCCAGCTATACCCCACATCTGATGTCCTGATGCCAAGAAGTCCCTCACTAACCCATCCCAAGTGCCCACATAGGCACTTTCATGGAGAATTAGCTCAACTTTAAAACCACAATGGGGACGAGGTGGTGATTGGGCGGACACATCCTCCACAAAGCAACACCCCAAGTCTAGAGTTGCTCGGGCAGCAATGCTTCAAGAGTGGTTCAGCAAGGCCTTTGTCAAAGCTCCAGACAGCACAGCCATGAGAGACTTGGCTGCTACCTCCAGCACTGAGGACCATTGTTCAGAAGGTCAGTCACCATCGTTAACAAGAGCTGGTATCAAGAAGCACCAGATAAGCAACCTCAGCTACCCTTCACCCCACTCCTCTTAGGGTTTGACTGAAAACCCCGAGGATGTACTACATGAGGTAGGTGACTTCATGAGTCATGGCTGAGGGGTCTCACCTGAATCCCAGTTTTTAGGTGGCCCATCAGCTCAGTATCAAGGCAGATGGATCCTTTGCCATGAGGATCCTAGAAGTTTCCTCACCCT